>NW_007728629.1:280289-353606 GCF_000696425.1 Galeopterus variegatus | reverse complement strand
TCAGGATCGCGCTGTGTCCCGACACGGGTGCTCCATTCCCGCCGCCATTTTCCCTCTTACTTCTACTTTCTAATGAAACATCCAGAAGGCACCGTCTATGAGGAGTGGGCCTTCACCAGGCACTGAATCTGCAGGTGCCTTAATCTTGGATTTTCCAGCCTCCAGACTGTGAGAAATAAATTTGTTTATAAGCCACCTAGTTTATAGTACTTTTGTTATAGCAGCCCAAATGAACTAAGACAAAGATATACTCTAAAAAAAGGTTGAGCATCATGTTAGAATCACTGGATGATATTCGTCTATTGGGGGAGGTTCTTGTGCATCTCTTCTCCAGGTTGCCTAACTGCAAGTTACTGCAGATCCAGTTTTGGAGCCAGTGAAGACAAACCTTACTGTGTGCTAGGGGCCCTTCACTATCAGGGGTGACGTTAGAGTCTTAAGTTTGTCTTGCTGCCTCTAAGACCCATTGCCATTTAATTGCTGGGAATTTTCTAGACAACTGTGTGTCAGTCAAGCTGCACCTTTTCCTTTTATTGTCACCTCTCATGACTGGACTTCAGTTCTGATCCCTGACTTACTGTTCTGACTACCTGCATAGCCCTTTTGTCTGCCTTGTTTCTATCAGTTGCTACCCATGCTCTGCTATAAACTGGAATTGTGAGCTGCAATGCTTCTTGACCAAAGGTATTACCAATTTTGGAAGATTCCTCCTTTGGGTCTCTTCTATCACTTCTCCCCTGGGAATTTTACACTAGTCCAGGTCATATCTAAATCTGTCTAACGTTTGATTTTGAATTTTAAGTGGCTGGCCATCCGAGGAGTTCAGTGCATGTGGGTTCTTATTCATGCCTATTCTCAGTTTACTTCTCTTATGCTATAATCTGCTGAGCTGTCTTAAAATCTCTTACATGTTGGATCATGTGGGTTAAGACAGGGAATCTTCCGAAGGGAAAAAGTCATTTTAAATTTCCTTAGACAGCAATTTGAGACCCAGGCCACTCAAATCATGACATTTCTAAGAAGGCAAGCAAAAATATTGTTAATTAAATTTTCAATCTTTATTATAGCTAGCATATTAATTTTAAGTACTTCTAATTTATAGTATAGTACAATTTTATTTATGTGTAGCGTGCATACTTAATAGCATAGAGTGCCCTCTTGTATAATCCATATGCATAGGATATTTATGTTCATTTTATTGGGCTCTGAGCATAATTTTACTATTAAATATATGGAAGAATTTTATAGTTGTTTTTATGACCTCGTTGGCCTAAACTAGGCTTACTTTTATGCCAAATCTCTTGTCAAGAATAGAGCTATCAATTTTAACATTATTTCTACGGTAAAATACATAAATACATTGTCTTTCATGAACATCCACTTGTCTATAATTTCAATGAAGCCAATGGACAGAGACCCAGGTTTTCTTCTTGCTGTTAGAACTTTTTTCTTCCCTGTGTTTCCCTTTTTGGATAATGATTTCCTTTGCAACTATATAGTTATGTTATGTGGTGATCAAGTCTTTTACTATGAGTTAAGCACACATTTCCTCAAGATACAGAATTCTCAGGAAATTAAAGTTCTCAGAAAGTGCCTGTATGGGTGTGTGTGTGTGAAAGTTGTATGTATAAATGTATTACAACCAAAAAATTTTTTTTTTTTTTTTTTTAGTGGCTGGTTAGTGCAGGGATCAGGACACTAAAAAAAAGTCCTTAATTAGAAAACAATTTCAATTAAAAAGAAAGCAATTGAAATAAGAAATAGAATTGATTTTACCCATATCTGTCTTTTATTGTTGGTACTTTAACCATTCTTCTATCAGTGTGTTTCAATTCATAGCCTTGCTCAGAGATCTAGATTTTATTTAGCCAGTGAGGCCTGAAAACTCTCCTTGGTCCTCTGGAATAAGATGGAGTCTGACAGATATAGATGCAGTAGATCATATTTTCTACAACATTTGAATCTGATAGTATTAAAAGTGGTTGTACCCAAGGCCTTAGCTAATATGTGAAATAGTAGAGATTAGTGATATATTAGAAGGAATATTGAGCAAAAAGTTGGAAGAACTATATTCACTTTGACAAATCATAATTTCTCTAAATTTCTATTAGAGTCCTTACTTACATGATTTATTAATTCCTATAAGAAATGCAAATAGCATTTTCTTCTACTTCGTGTGTCAAAACCACTTTAATGTATTAACACTTTAATAAAAATACTATAATTGCATGTGGAATCATATGCATTACAACTTTAAATTTTCCACACTTGGAGAAAAAATACTGTTTTGCCTAACCATGTAGCCTTAAGTTAAACTAGCAATAAATGTAATTTGATAATTTAAAATTTCCATCTTCAGTCTTTATATAATAAACTATACATGCTAGAATAATAAGATCTCATAAACAGCAAATACCTAGTCATATCTTGTTTTTTATTGAAAGCTTTTAATTTTCTGCCAGTTGTTTTTTGTCATTTTAGATTGTAAGATGCAAATCCTCAAAACTATCTTTTTATACAAATGATAAGTCATATAAATTTAAAAACTATTTCATTTCACTCAGCAATGTTAATTTCAATCCAGAGTAAGCAAAATATTTCACATGCACACGGTGAATCTCTTATAGTCCCATTTTAGGGTTGTCAAGTGTTCTGATTTCAATCCTATTTAACCAATTTAAATTGCAATTTAAATGGTTGGATTCTACCATTAGATTTTAATTACCTTCAATTTTGTCAAAGCAGGGTTCCATAACCCTTTGTAGCAAATTCATTTCCTGCTAAACCAAAGAGACAATACACTCTAAATGGACGCTTTCCCCTGCCAATGCTTTCTCTGGAAATAAATCGTTTTAACACAGCCTGTTGTTTATTTCCGCTCTTACTCCAGGACGATTTATAAATAAAATAAAGTAACATACCCATGTAAGGTAAAGACAAGAGGAGAAACATGATAATGGTTTCTTTGTGGAAAAAATGCTTATCATTTCTTTAATATTTGCGACTCTGTGGCTTTATCATTTGAACTATGAATCCTACATGTCATAATAGCATGACTCTGTACATTTAACTCTTTCTTTCCATAGGTCATTCCAAATACATCCTCTCTCTAGAATATATAATTGTATAACTAAATAAAGTACATGAGAAAAAAAAATCCTTACTAATTGTATTGTGATTTCAAGCACAGCATAGATGGAAATCATAGAGAATCCATCCGAAATGCGCACCTTGAAGCTTAGATGAAAATACATTGTAAAAGATGTAACAATTGAGAGTCTCATTCTTATTCTTGATTTAAGCTATTACTAGGCATTTCTGGACAACTCATTAATTGCTTTATACTGCCAAGGGCCCACTTAGTGCATTGAAGCAGTAACCTTCTAAATGGTCCCAGTGGCCTGAAAGATTTAATTTAGGCTCCAAAAGAAATCTGCTGTAGCTTATACAGGAGTGCTAAAAGTCAGGCATGTTAGAAATGACTTTTGTGACTGCATACAGTAACTCTGGGAATGTAAATATTGTCATATGTGAATGAGTGGTAAGAAGAAAATGATTTTTGCCACTTAAGGCTTGAGGATTTTTGATTTAGCAATGTCTAAAAGTGAAGGTGACTCTATCATGATTCTACAGCATCTTGTCAGGAAAGCTTCCCATTATTTGTGCACCATCACAATTAAAATCTAGTGTGGCAAGAGATTGCCAAGTTTCTTTCAATGTGATCTGTTGCCATTATAATCAAATCTGACAGGCTCCTGGCTCATAATGTAAAATAAAGTACTGTCTATCTTGAGTAGAATATTGAATATCCTAAAAAAAGTCAAATTAAATTTTTTTATAAGACCTGCATATCTTACATAAAAACATGAAGAAATAAACAGAGAGACTGCTTCTATGCCCATCACTAACCAGTATTATAGAAGGCGCCACATGTTAAAATGGTTGACAGTTTCAGATTCAGACAAGTCTTGGCTCTGCCACTTACCAGCTATGTGATCTTGGATAAATGTCTTAATATCTCCAGAGCCTCAGTTTCCTCATTTATAAAATGGGAAAGACTGCATAAAGTTGTTATGAGGATTAAACAAGATCATCTAATATGAATTCTCAACTCAGGGCCTAACACTTCGTATATCCTCAATATGTTGGTGGTGGTGATGATGATGAATAGCTCTCAGCTAAGACTGAAATCCTTTGACAGCTTTCTCATCGTGGATATTCGAATAGTAGACAAATCCTTCAATTCAGCCTCTATAATATCTAACATCTGTGCTTTATTTATTCATTTATTTATTTTTAAATTTTATTGTACTTCTCAATATACATTGTAGTTGATTTTCATGCCCCTTTGTCCATTCCTGTCCACCCCCTCCCCACCCCCCACAACATGTCTATTCACTTGACTTAAAAAGTTCAAGGAATTTTTATAATTGTTGTGTCTTCTTCCCCCCCCCACTTTGTTTGTGTGTTTATTTATGTATTTATTTTTAGCTCCCACAAATCAGTGAGAACATGTTTCATGTAATATAATTTTCTCTAAGTCCATCCATGTTGTTGCGAATGGTAGTATTTCATTCTTTTTTCATAGCAGAATAGGATTCCATTGTGTAGATATACCACCGTTTCTGTATCCACTCATCTGTTGATGGACATTTGGACTGGTTCCAGCTGTTGGCTATTGTAAACAGTGCTGCAATAAACACCGGAATACAGTAAACCTTCGGCATGATGATTTCCATTCCTCTGGGTATATTCCTAACAGTGGAATAGCTGGGTCATATGGTATATCTATAGGTAATTGCTTGAGGAACCTCCACACCATTTTCCATAAAGGCTGCACCATTTTGCAATCCCACCAGCAGTGTATGAGAGTTCCTTTTTCCCTGCAACCTCTCCAGCACTTATCACTCTCAGTCTTTTGGAAATTAACCATCCTAACTGGGGTCAGATGGTATCTCAGTGTGGTTTTGATTTGCATTTCCTGAATGCTAATGATGTTCAGCATTTTTTCATGTGTCTGTTGGCCATTTCTATCTCTTCCTTTGAGAAATTCCTATTCAGCTCCTTTGCCTATTTTTTTTAGTTGGGTTATTAGTTTTTTTGGTGTAAAGCTGTTTGAGTTCCTTGTATATTCTGGATATTAATCTTTTGTCAGATGTATATTTTGCAAATACTTTCTCCCACTCTGTTGGTTGTCTATTTACTCTATTGATTGTTTCTTTTGCTTTGCAGAAGCTTTTTAGTTTGATATAATCCCATTTGTTTATTTTTTCCTTTGGTTGCCTGTGCTTTTTGGGTCCTATTCATGAATTCTGTACCCACTCCTATTTCCTGGAGTGTTTCCCCTGTGTTTTCTTTAAGGAGTTTTAATGTTTCAGGATATATATTTAATTCTTTAATCCATTTTGAGTTGATTTTGATATATGGTGAAAGGTACAGGTCTAGTTTCATTCTCCTACATATGAACATCCAGTTTTCCCAGCACCATTTGTTGAAAAGGCAGTCTCTTCCCCAGTATGTAGACTTGATGCCTTTGTCAAAGATCAGATGGCTGTAGGCATATGGGTTAATTTCTGGATTCTCTATTCTATTCAATTGATCCATGTGTCTGTTTTTATGCCAGTACCATGCTGTTTTGGTTATTATAGCTTTGTAATATAGTTTAAAGTCAGGTAGTGTTATGCTTCCAGCTTTCTTTTTTTTTGCTAAGGATTGCTTTGGCTATGCATGCTCTTTTGTTATTACATATAAACATCTGGATAGCTTTTTCCATCTCAGAGAAAAATGTCATTGGAACTTAGATGGGGATTGCATTGAATTTGTAGATCACTTTGGGTAATAAGGACATTTTCACAATGTTAATTCTTCCGATCCAAGAGCATGGGATAGCTTTCTATCTCTTCTTGTGTCCTCTTTAATGTCTCTCAACAGTAGTTTATAGTTCTCTTCATAGAGATTTTTCACATCCTTGGTTAGCTTTATTCCTATTTTATTTTTTTGGTGACTATTATAAATGGGCTAGCTTTCTTGATTTCTTTTTCTGCATGTTTGCTGTTGGAATATAGAAATGCTACTGATTTTTGTGTGTTGATTTTGTAGCCTGCAACTTTGCTGAAATCATTTATCAGCTCTCAGAGTTTTTTTTATAGAGGCTTTAGACTGTTCAATATATAGGATCATATCATCTGAAACAGGGACAGTTTGACTCATCCTTTCCAATCTGGAGGCCCTTTATTTCCTTCTCTTCTCTGATTGCTCTGGCTAGTACTTCCAACACTATGTTGAATAGGAGTGGTGAAGATGGGCATCCTTGTCTAGTTCCTGTTCTTTACCATTTAGGATGATATTGACAGTGGGCCTATCATATATGGCTTTAATTATGTTGAGATACTTTCCATCTATTCCTAAATTGTAGAGAGTCTTTATCATGAAAGAATGTTGAATTTTGTTAAATGCTTTTTCAGCATCTATAGTGATGATCATATGGTCTTTATCTTTGCTTTTATTGATGTGGTGTATCACATTTATTGATTTGCATATGTTGAACCAACCTTTCATCCCTGGCATGAATCTCACTTGATTATGATCCCCTGGCATGAATCTCACTTGATTATGATCTATAATTTTGTGTATATGTTGCTGTATTCTGTTAGCTAGTATTTTATTGAGGATTTTTGCATCTACATTCATCAAGGTTATTGGGCTGTAGTTTTCTATTTTTGATGTATCTTTGTCTGGTTTTGGTATCGGGGTGATGTTTGCCTCATAGAATGAGTTTGAGAGAATGGCCTCTGTTTCAGTCTTTTCAAGCAGTTTGTAGAGAATTGGTATCAGTTCCTCTTTGAAGGTCTGGTAGAACTCTGCAGTGAATCTGTCTAGTCCTAGGTTTTCTTTGTTGGGAGCCTTCTGATAACAGCTTCAATCTCTTTTACTGTTATTGGTCTACTCATGTTTGCTACATCTTCTTGGCTCAGTTTTTGTAGTTTGCATGTGTCCATAAATTTATCCATTTCCTCCAGATTTTCAAATTTGTTGGCATATAGTTCTGTATAGCAGTCTCTAATGATTCCTTGTATCTCTGAGGTGTCAGTTGTAATATCACCTTTTTCATTTCTAATTTTTGTTATTGGGTCTTCTCTCGTCTTTTTTAGTTAACCTTGCTAAAGTTTTGTTGATTTTATTTATCTTTTAAAAAAACCTTTTTGTTTCATTGATCTTTTGTATTGTTTTTCAGGTTTCTATTTCATTTATTTCTGCTCTGATTTT
This sequence comes from Galeopterus variegatus, assembly GCF_000696425.1. NCBI lineage: Eukaryota > Metazoa > Chordata > Mammalia > Dermoptera > Cynocephalidae > Galeopterus > Galeopterus variegatus. Next base: position 346,340 of record NW_007728629.1, on the reverse strand, counting down.
AATTATTTCTTTCCATCTAGTAACTTTGGGTTTGGATTGTTCTTGTTTGTCTAGATCTTTAAGGTGAAGTGTTAGGTTGTTTGTTTTCCATCTTTCCATTCTTCTGAAGGAAGCATTTAATGTGATAAATTTCCCCCTTAGTACCGCTTTTGCAGTATCACAGACATTTTGGTATGATGTGTCATTATTTTCATTAGTTTCAAGAAATTTTTTGATTTTCTGTTTAATTTATTCTTGGACCCACATGTCATTGAGTAAAATGTTTTTTAATTTCCATGTGTTTGTATACTTTCCAGAGTTTTGTTTTTTATTGATTTCTAATTTTAATCCATGGTGATTGGAAAAAATACATGGAATAATTCCAATTTTTTTGAATTTGTTGGGACTTGTTTTGTGGCCTAACATGTGGTCTCTCCTGGAGAATGTTCCATGTGCTAATGAGAAGAATAAATATTCTGAGGTTGTTGGATGGAATGTTCTGTAGATATCTGCCATGTGCAATTGGTCTAAAGTGTTGTTTAGATCTTGTGTTTCTCTATTGATTTTTTTGCCTAGATGATCTGTCCAATGATGAGAGTGGGGTGTTCATCTCCCCTGCTATTATGCTGTTAGTATCTATCTCATTCTTTAGATCTAATAGTGTTTGCTTTATAAATCTGGCTGCTCCAACATTGGGTGTGTATATGTTTATGATTGTTATGTCCTCTTGGTGGATAGATACTTTTATCATTACATAGTGGCCTTCTTTGTCTCTTTTTATGGTTTTTGCTTTGATGTCTATTTTATCTGATATAAGAATAGCTACTCCAGCTCATTTTTCATTTCTATTTGCATGATATATCTTTTTCCATCCTTTCACTGTTAGTCTGTGTGTCTTTACAGGTCAAGTGAGTCCCTTGAAGGGAGCATATTGTTGGGTCCATCTTTTTAATCCAGTAAGTCATTCTGTGTCTTTTGAGTGGGAATTTAATCCCTTTACATTTAGAGTTATTATTGAAAGGTGTTGATTTACTCCTAGCATTTTATTGATTTTTGTTTAGATGTCTTAAGTACCTTTTGTTCCTTTCTTTCTAATTTTGTTTCTCTTCTGTATTTGTTGTTTCCCTGGGGTGATAGATAAACTATTTTTTTTCTCTTTTGTTAGCATTTTTGTTTTGCTGGTAAGTATTGTTCTTTCTTGAGTATTCATGGCAGTGATGGTTGTTTTTGTGGTATGAAACCCAGTACTTCCTTGAGAATTTCTTGTAGGGCTGGTTGTGTGGTAGTGAACTCCTGAAGTTTTTGTTTATCTGAGAAATATACTATTTGTCCTTCATTTTGGAAGGATAGCCTTGCCAGGTAAAGTATTCTTGGCTGGAAATTTTTGTCCTTTAGTGTTTTGAATATATCATCCCATTCTATTCTGGCTTTTAGGGTTTCTGATGAAATCTGATGTTATTCTGATTGGGGCTCCCTTATAGGTGACTTGCCACTTCTCTCTTGCAGCTTTTAAGATTCTCTTTGTCTTCGAGTTTTGTGAGTTTGATTATCACATGTCTTGGAGAGGACCTTTTTGGGTTGAATGTGTTTGGGGATTTTTGGGCTTCCTGAATCTGAAGATCTGTGTCTTTCCCTATACCTGGGAAGTTTTCTGCTATTATTTCATTGAATATGTTTTCAATGCCATTTCCTTTTTCTTCCTCTTCTTGAATACCCATGATTTGGATATTTGAGTGCTTAAGGTTGTCTGTTATCTCTCTTAGATATTGTTCAATTTTTTTAAATTATTTTTTTCTTTTTACTGGTCTGCCTGTGTTAATTCAAACAGCCTGTCTTCAAGGTCAGAATTTGATTTAATTTGAATTGTCTTCTACTTGTTCTAGTCTGCTGGTTAAACTCTCTGCTGTGTTTTTTATTTCATTGAATAAATCCTTCAGCTCCATCTGCTCTGCTACATTCTTTTTCAAGGCATTGATTTCTTTGTACATTTCTTCTTTCAGATCCTGTATATTTTTTCTCATTTCATTGTGTTGTCTCTCTGAGTTTTCTTTTATCTTATTTAGTTTCCTTAGAATTGTTACTCTAAATTCCTTGTCAGTCATTTCAAAGACTTTCTGTTCTATAGGATCTAGCACTTAATAGTTATTATTTTCCTTTGGTGGTGATGTACTTTCTTGATTTTTCATATTTCTGGTATCTTTCCTTTGGTGTTTTGTCATTGTGGCTTTTCATATTTCTGGTATCTTTCCTTTGGTGTTTTGTCATTGTGGCAGGGGGTATCACAGTCCACTCATTTCACCCTGATGTCTGGCTTGGATCCTGAAGGGACTGCCCATTCTGAGCTGGGGGTTCCATGGCACCTGCCTGTTCTGGGACAGCTGGCTCAGGGCGTGGGGGCCCAGAAGCTCTAAAGTCTCTCTCAGTAGTGGGGAGCAACCTGGACTGGGGTCCCACAGCATGCGGTTCCTGCCTGTCCTGGCACAGATCTCAGGCCTACTGTTGTTGCTCCTTAATAGTTGCAAATTGGTCAGTCTGTGGGAGCATGCAATGCCAGAAACTGACTACTCCACTGTCTTGACCAGAACTCCACATGTGTGCTTTATGTTCAGTCCTCCCCTTCTGCTTTAAATCAGGCCCTATTCAAATGTAAATTCTAACACACTATAGAATTATTAGTTATTTTTAACTTTTGTTAAAACTTACCAGAACTATGGTAATTAATTAACTGACATCTCTACCACTAGTCATATCACATCCCAATCCATTCTTAACAGTGTTGCTAGAGGTACCTTTTAAAGCTTATCTTTTTGGATTACTTTCTTGCTCAAAATCCTTCTGTGCCCCCTCAGCATGATGGGCAATGCTGACTGTTGCCGTTGTCTCTCTAGGTGACCTTATCTTCTGATATTTCCCTCACTTCTCACCAACACTCTCTTCTCCACAATTCAGAAAGATGCCCTCCCCTGAATTTGTTCTCATTTTTCTTGCCTGATATAAGTAGTTAAATCTTTAATTAATTGGGAAGATACTGATTAAGTCTCCTTTCTCTACCAAACAGTCTATTCCTCTTTCTACTATTCCTATCCTCGCCTACTTTAAATTTTCTATTTTCCATTTAGCTTTCTAAGATCTCCTAAGTGAGAATCGACCTCTCCCTCACCTGTTTTCCATTTTCTAGAATATATCCATATTCACCCTTCTATCTGTTTGTCATTCACAACATTATTGGAGAGGCCTGGAGGGCAAGGAGTGACCCATCATTTTTCCTCAACCCTTGGTAATGCCATGTGGAACATCTTTTACAAGGAAGGTGCTAACTCAGGAGAAGAAATATTGTGTTTTCCTCTGTAGATGTATTTGCTAACACTGAGCTGCAGTAAATGAAAAATTTAAATAAATAAATAAATAAATAAATAAAATAGAGGAACAAAAGATAGAACAGCAGCTGGATTAAAAAAAATTCCCCACAGCCAAAAGAGTCACTGCAGACCCCAATTTTTGTCATGAAGTGTCTTACTAAGACCTACAGTAAATCCCCACTGCCATTCAGCAACAGTGAGGTACATCCGTAACTCCTGGAATTTTATTTCTTTTACGCCATGTGATGACAACCTGTGTTAACCTGACCTGGTCGGTTTGATAGTAAGAGTAAGGTGAAAATTCACCACAGAACAAGATGGCATCTTATTGATGACCATTCTTCTCATTTCCTGCATCTTATCTCTACCCCAATATTTTATGGCTCTCTTTAGCCCTAAACTGCTTTTCTGGGTGAGATGTTGAAAAGTGAAGGACAGATAGAACACACTTTCTTGGCTTCCAACATCAACAAAGTGCAGGATTATCAGTGTTTACCATGTGTATCAATCAGGTAACATTGTAATGAGTGCTTCAGGCTTCTCAAATCTTCCTTCATTCTTCATGTAAGTCATTTAGGGACTACAGTGTTGATGGCTGTGGACAGAATTCTGTTATAGGGTTTATCATAACTTTTATAGAATAATTAACTGGATAAATAGCATTGTACCTTTAAGGATTTAAAAATTCAGCCAGAGCCATCCATTTTTCTAAATAAATAAGTTAAATTGGTCAGTAGCTAAAGTTAGATCTCACCTAGACTTATGGACAATGAAAACTAGTCATCTTTTACCGAGGAATGCATAATCTTAATCCCTCCTGTTTTGGATCCGGATTTAAACATGAGACTAGATAGATTTAAGGAAAAAGAGAGTATATTCATCCTCAGATTAGTAATTTTGCTGGAAAAACAAATGTTTGTTGTTGACCAGTTGCCTGACTCACACACCATATCTGCATGGAGAAAGCATTGCCTTTTTTTTCTATGTGTCAAAATGTTGTTCTGGTCTCTTTGGTTCCTGAAATGGCCCTAGGATGACACTTTCATTCTCCTGACGTCACATGAGTCATACTTTGCATCAGATCAGGGAGAGGGCTGTATCGAGTGCTTTGTTTCTGTGATCAACTTGTCTCCTTTCATTTAAAGGTGAGTTAAACATGGTTTGTAAGAATATACAAGTCACATACGTTCTCCTTTTAAAGTTTTCCATTTGATAGAATAGGGCAACCATATCATAGCTACATTGCTATTTGTATTGAATCTACTGTTTCAGACAGATATTGCCTGCAAAACTGCTACTAGCTATAAAATGAATAAAATATCAATGCTGAGTTACAACATGCATACCAGATGTAACCATGCTTTTCTGGAAACTATGCCCGCCAACAGGAGCTATGTGAGAAATTGGCCCTGAGCTCTTTCAGCCTCATAAACAGGACTTTAATTAGCACAATGGTAAATACTTCAGCAACTAGCAAACAGAGTAAGCATTCTGTGGTCTAATTTATACAAATTTTCTGACATTCTCCGGTAGGGAATGACAAACCACATTGTTGATACCAGGGATTCATGAAAGCAATAATAACATTAACAAAACTCTACTTACAAAATAATCTTATTACACCTCAATCTTAATTATCCCTGCAAATGATGAACAGGAATAGCATGGATAAATGCAATTTATAGTTACTCATCTAATGTAAACTTTTAGTTTTAGATTCCTTGACCACTTTTTTCTGTACTAAAACCTGAAATATAAAATATAATAGACTGGTGTGTCTAGACTTTACTGTCACTCCTTTCTGCTCACAATTTCTGGAATATACTAGGCTTTTGCACATTCAGGAATAAGCCCATTTTGAACCAGGTATAACCAGTTGGTTTTATTGACACTTACCTATGTTAGGCTCTTTCAAGTCTCAAAGAACAAAAAGGTACACAGATTTCTTCAGGTAATATGAGTTTTGGGTCAGGATTCACATAGAGAGGTCAAGAAGCACTGAAAACAGTCTCAGCAGTTACTAGTACATCACCGCTTTGTGGAGAACTGGAACTCAGGATGAACTCAAGCTGCTCTAGTGGCCCAACAATAATTCTACTAATAAATTATTCATTCAACTCAGTTTCACTCTTTCCTTGCAATTCATTCTCTACTTGTGTTTCTACTATTAAGTGGGACTTGGGCTACCTCGTGGCTTCTGTTTACTCAGTTACTTCTGCCTTATGTCTCCTGTTTACTGCAAACCCTTTATGTCTTTTCCTCTGTGCTACTTACTATGTCTTCTGAGTCTATTATTTGTATTCAAGTTTCTCAAGGAAAAGGATCATTGTCCATAAGATAATCATGGTCCAGCACAGAGCACCTAGAATGAATAGATGTCTAATTCTAGGACACACCTCACAGGCCATGTAGGCCATTGCAGGGTGGTGTGCCTTTGGGTTAGGGGTTCTGCAACCACAGCAAATGTTTTGGGGTAACAAGGTCCAAAGATGGTGAAATATGCATTAGCCTTGAGCATCTTTGGTTATGTAGAAGCCATTTATTTCACTTATGAGCATTGAATTGTGAGTAGACACTTCCGGGAAATTAATGTGTGATATGGAGGAATGATAATAACTAAGTGGAGGAAAATCAGGAACAAGTGGCTTGGGAAAAGTTGATAAAAGTAATACTTGGCACTCTTTTTATGTTTTGTTTGAAACTGACAATAATATAACTTTCTAGGAAGAATTATTTTTTAACTCTTGAATAAACTGTGGTATTAAATTGTCAACCAAAAATTCAGTGCATAATTTTTAAAATTAGAAATGCATTGCATGAAATTGAAATAAACATCAGCTTATTTGGCTATCCTGCCGCTTCAGAAAAAGTCAGATATAAGCACCGTAGAACCTCATAATTTAATAGTTGTAAGGGAATATGAAATTATCTTACCCAGACTTCTTATTCTGTAGTTGAAGAATAAGGCTAAGTGAGTGATACAAGATCTCACAGCTAATCAACATCTAGGTGCTGCACCACATTATGAAGGACAAATTTGATGGCCTAGGAAAACATGTTTTTTCTCTTTAGATTTGATGCTTTGGCTAGAACACCGTGAGCAGTGCTTCTGCATGCATTGAGGGAAATCCTGTAAGTCTCAAAACACCGTCACTACAACCCCAACTCAATAGATCAAAGAAAGGCCACAAGATTCATTCAGGTTACTGAAGAATGGCTGAAATAGGTATTTTCCTCCAGATCTGAATTCTCAAATTCATTTATTCCTCCATGTTGTTTACGTGATACTAAAGGAACTTTAAATTATAATGACATTTTATATTTTTCAAAGGATTTGATTTTACTGTTAATCACAGCACCAATACAATTCATAATTATTCTTTTTTTCTGGTTTACTTAAGGGCTACATTTGAGGCTTTGCAAAGACACATGCAAGGCCTTAGGCTAGGAATCAGCAGCACTGGCTGAGGATGTCACATCTTCTGATTACCATTTATTACAGACATTGTAATTTATATCCTCCCCATCACAAACTTGTAATTTTACCTTCCATAGGGAATATATCCAATATATCCCGCTAAGCTAACCATTTAGAGAACAAGAAATTTATCAGGCTGAAAAATCCTGGGTATAAATTATGTTCATTTAGCTGCTTTATGGGTGCCCATAGTAAGATAGATGTCTTACTCTCTCAGGCTCATCCTTTTTTCATCCTTATGGTAGCTCAGCCTTTGATTAGATTCCTGGTTCTTGAGAAAACAAAGCCAGCCTTTCCACCTCATTTTTTGGGCACAATCCTAGAGTAAAGATGAAAGCATTTTTCATATTATTTCATAACACCTCAAGCCAAGCAGAAGAGAGTAGGGCTTTGGGGGTAGAAAAGGAGCCATAGGAGAATATTGCTGCCAAGGAAAGAAAACAATCTAAACCTGTTAGAAAATAAAACAAAAACCTCTCACTCATCAAATGACCACTCCAGCCAGCAGTAGACTTTAAAGTGCTTCATAGAGCCATACTCAGTTGGCAAAGTAAATTACTGGATTCAACTAAATAGCTGGTATTCGGAATCTCAGAACAATCCCCCAGTCTCAGCTTTGCACCACTTATGCTCACATTTTCAGTTAAGTTATGGCCAACGATCACTTAATATGTTTTGACCATCAAACTTTTATGCAATTGGTAATGATCCTTCTAAAACAGTTTCCATGGTCAATGAAGCTTTCACCCATAAACCATAGACTCAGGAAGGAAACAGGGAATGACCAAGGCATTTTGTGTTTGCATTTGTATTCGTTTGTATACAGACCCACAATTCCTAATGGTGTATCCATTCATTCTCTGAATGTCACTCTTAAATGCTAGAGTAATGCATATAGTTCTGAATAATACCAAGGTGTTAAAAATAAACTCTTGTTCTTGTCATATTTTGGAATATGATTATATCAACTGTAGCCAGTTAAGAACAAAGACATGGGTTAGAAGATTGCAAACCCAAGGACTGAGGCTATTTTTACATCTATTCTTACCCTTATGGTAAGAAGACTATAATATTTAGGAAGTGTAGCATGGCTCATCAGTGGGTAGTTCAGTAAAGCAATGCTTATCAGGGATGTAAAGCTAGGGCTAATTTCAGAATCCTGCCCACAAACCCAATTGTCAAGCTACAAACTATGACTGGGTCACCAGACCCCTCACATGCCAGACTGGGTCACCAGACCCCTCACTCGCCGGTCCATGCTAGGTAATTGGGAAAGATCCTGGGAGCCGTTGGCAGATGATATGATCTCAGTCCTCAGCAATGGCAGCAGCAGCTTACAGGTCTGGTGGTGGTGGTGGCCTCTTGGAGGGTCCTGGGGGCCCTGGCAGCAACCGCCTCCAGCAGCAGTAGCGGCCTCCACATGGCTCCCCCGGGGGCATCTCAGGGGTGGGGATGGGGGGCACTTTGGATCAGAGCCACTCATCCTTTATACTTACGTCCATAACCCAGGACACCTGGGTGCATACATGCAATTACATTAGATAATAACCAAAGAACACCTGGGTGCACGTGCATATGTACATCAAATGCTCAGAAAGATTCTGAACATCTGAGGGGCCCTGACCATTTTCCTATATTTTCCCAACAAGGGAAGTCAAAGGTGTGATAATGGTCAGTGGAGCCCAATTATGGAGAATCTGGATGCAAGAAAGCAAGGATTTAGCCTTGATCACTTGGACTGCCAGGTAAGAAAGCTATGGAAGCTCGGCTTTCTATTAGATTCCTGGTCCTTTTGTAGACAAAGCTAGCCTTTCTACCACATCTTATGGGCACAATCCCAGAGTAAAGATAAAATCACTTTCCATATCACTTCCTAACCTAAACTGGGCAGCAGAGAGTAGGGCTTTAATGGTAGAAAAGGAGCAATCATAGAATCTTGTTGCCAAGGGAAGAAAACAACCTAAACCTGTTAAAAAATAAAACAGGTTCTCTTGTGTCAGTAATTCATTCACATAAATTGAGAGTATCTCCTGCATCTAACTTCCAGGTTTCATGAAAAGGAATCAGGAAGTTGGGGCTTTGCTGGCAAGGTTTTTCAAAGTGAGTTGGTGTCAAAGAGTGGATTGGGATAGTGCTTGTAATAACAATAACACCAGCAACAATGAGAGCTAGCATATTTAAAGCTCTTACTAGATGCCAGGTGCTGTGCTAAACATTCTGAACATTGTTCCATGAACTAGCTCAATTAATTATTATAGCAATTCTGTAGCTATTGTTATTCCCCTTCTAAAAATAAGAATACTGAAGTCTAGAGAAGGGGCTTGACCAAATTCACTCAGCTTACTTGGATTTCACCTACTGCTTCAGGTATTTCCCATTTGCCCCTTGGATACAGTCTGCATCCTTCTCCATTTTGCGTTTGCTGAAAAGATGAGATTAGAGGGAGGTTAGAGAGAGGGAAAGAGGAGAATGATGTCAAAGTATTTATTCTCTCACATTCATCCCTATGGAGTCATTTCAAGCTGCCTATGTCCCTTGTCTCACTGAGTGTCTAATACTGGAGCACATGATGGAGACATAGTTTCTAGTCAATGTGAGATGCCCAGTTGTTGTACTATAGGAAGAGTACAGAGATAGCTGAACAAGGGACTTGATGCAGACACCCAGAATGTGGGGCAAGAACTTCTTGACACCTGAGTGAGCTGGATCTGCACTGCAGGCGGAGTCAATTGGCTTCATCTGTGAGGTCAGTGAGGTCGTGAACCCAGCAAGACTCAATAATAATGCTTCTCTTGACATTGTGAGAGTTTCTCTCCATAGAGTCCATGGGAAATAATTTTTCCTCTTATTAATTGTTCTTTTATGTAATTGTTGTTATGACATCATGATACAATGGGGCTTCTCCCAGAAACTTAGAGAGTTAAATTTTAATATAAATAGAAGAGATATTCACAAAATTGCTGTAGAAGAATACTAGCTTCCATGCTCACAAAACTTAATAGTAACCCAATAAGATATATTAATAATGATTTTTTAAAAATGAACTATCAAAAGAGAGCATTAATAGGCTCTGGGACAAAGAAAAGGAAGAGTTGGGGAAGTAAATGGGGAAGACGCATGATGGTACAGTCTGGCGAGTGGAGAAGACCTTGTCAATGACTCTGACTATTCTTTCCCTTTTATAAATACCGTTCTTACCAGAGGATGGTGACTTTATTTGAATATCCAATTTTTCAATTGTTGCAACTTTTTGATTATAATTGGAATTCCCATATATTTTGTCTTCAGGGATGTAGGGAAAATATAGGAAAATGGTCAGTGGCCCTCAGATGTTCAGAATCTTGCTGATCATTTGATGTACATATGCACATGTGCCCAGGTGTTCCTTGGTTATTGTCTAATGTAATTGCATATGTGCACCGAGGTGTCCTGGGTTATGGACTTAAGTGTAAAGGAAGAGTGGCTCTGATCCACAGTGCCTGCCCCTATCCCCAGGATGTCCCCAGAGAGGCCACGGGGAAGCTGCTGCCGGAGGCTGCTGCTGCAAGCTGTTGCTGCCAGTGCCCCCAGGATGCCCTGAGAGGCTGCTGCTTCTGTGGTTTCTGTTGCTACTGCTGCTGTAAGCTGCTACTGCTGAGGACTGAGCTCGTGTCATCTGCCAATGGCTCCTGGGACATCTTCCCAATTATCTAGCATGGATCTGCATGTGAGGGGTCTGGTGACCCAGCCTGGCATATGAGGGGTCCGTGACCCAGTCTGTACAATGGATTTGAAGGGTCTGAGCCCTAGCCTGGACAATACAAATGGAAAACTTAGTGCAACTAAAATAATGAAACATTTTGGCTTTAGTTATGAATTGCTTTAACAATACAATTAGAGTAGCTATGACCCTAACCTGACAATTGGCATGGTCATGTAGCTTTACAAGAGACATTATGTGCTAGCTACAACTGAGGACCCTAAATCAAGTAGATTTTATACTGAAGTGAATTAGTTGTCATTCTGGTATTTATCAGTTTTGGGAGTTTAGTTAATGTGAGTCTGCATCTGAGAGATCATTCTATGTGTGGTGACAAATTAGGCTTCACTCTCTTCAGGCTAAGGGCCAGGTGTTGTACCATGGAAAAATTATTAAGTTAATGCCATCCTGAAAAGCATCTTGGAAGGAGAACAAGCTGGCATGCCATAGGGAACTCCTTCCTCTCAACAGTACTCTGAAGTTTTGCTTGTTTGCTTATTTGCTTATTTTGAAAACAGGTGTAAGTGCCAGGCACCTTGCTTTGTACTGATGCCATAATGACGATCAGGACACAGTCCTGGCCCCCAAATTGCTTAGACTCTACTGAAGTCATAAGCAAGAAATGCCTTTTCTGTCCTAACTTCTACTTGACTGAGATTGCAAACACTGAAGGGACATTTAAATGCATGAGATGCTCTGGCACCTGCGTGGACAAGTTGCTAAGGCAAGAGAAACACCTCTTGGTTCATAAAAAAAAAGCTTGGGTGACTAGCTTCTTTTTTTGACTAGGATCCAATTTTGTAGTATCCAATATTCACTCCTACCTGCTCCCTTAGACCTGAATTTTCAGAACTTGCCAGGTTTTCTGAACTAACCTCACCCGGGACTGGGACTACATTCTGACCTTATTCTTTACTGCAGCTGAACATTAGCTGCCTTCTCTTATACTTGGGTCAGAGTAAGATCCACAGATACTCTTTTTCCTGGAAGGGGGGGGGGCAGCTAATATTCTAAACATACTGTCAACTATTATGACTGTTATGTCGATATAAAAAATATATATATTTTTCTTAGTTAATGATTCCATTTATTAATTCATCCATTTATTTAATCTATGTTCTTTGAACAACTGCTTTACTCAAGGAAAAGAGATAAGCCACATAATATAATCATATGGGAGATATCATATAAAGTTTCTTGTGGGAACATTGGGTCATTAGGTACTTTGTGGAACAGGTGTGCTGGGACAGATCTTGAAGGCAGAGATAGAAAGGACTTAGGAAAAGACAACTATAGTTATGGAGAAGAGAAAAGACTTCTCTTTTGGAAGGTCCTATCCCAGCTCTGCCAATTATTATCTATGTGACCTTGGAAAAGTCAATTTATCTCTTTAAAATCCCCATTTTCCTCATGAACAAAATGAAATAAGAAATATACACCTTCACAGGATTGCAAGAATTATATGTAATGATGTATGTTAAAATTCCATGTAAACTTTCAGTGCTATATAATATTCACACACGGCTAGTGAAAGGAAAGCTCAGGGGAGTCATGAGATGTATTCTAAAAATTACAGGTACTTGGCTATGAATTCTGAATAGTTATGTATACCCATTCTCATGTGAGTGACCTTAAAAGAGTGACTTATGCTTTTCTTGCAAACTCTGCTGGAAAATGGGAATGCTCTTTGGGAATGCTTACTGGTGTTATAGAGACTCTGTGATTACCAAAATAGATTATATTATAAAAGCAATGAGCTTTTGGAAGTAAAGAGCTCATGTAAATAACCCCAACTGAATACATATTTCAGCAAAGAAATAGAGTAAAGAAGTTTTTTTTTTATGTGCTACTTTCTACATCTACTGAGAAAATAAATGTTTGACAAAGTTCTTGAAATGGTGGCAGGCTAAGTAAATGCACTAAAATTTGATCTATATTAGTGACTGTCTCTCTTTAAAAATTCTCAGATTGGTTTTTAGAAACTGCTGTATCCCAGTGATTGATTCTGGTTAATAACCATCAGAGCCATTTGGCGTTTGGGGCATGAATTTAATTTCAATAAAAAACATCATCCTAATTCGGGAATGACTTTTATTTGAAAACCGAATTTCTAATGCAAATGTCTAAAAGAAACCTCTATAAAACCCAACAGCATACACAGGAGTTCATAATGTAAACACAGCCTAAAATTGCAGTGAAGATATAAACACGAGAATTTTGAAAGTCATTTGTAAATGATCGCATAATTCCTAATGCCTCATCCCTTTGTTTTCCAAAAGCTGACTTTAAATTCTGCTTAATCTGTTTTGCTGACAATTGGGGGTGTTGTGTGACAACTACAGAAGAAGTATTTTCTTCAGTATTGCCATTATGAGTAACATCTTGGTATATAAAAAATGCCACGAGCAATGCTAATTTGAACAGCTTCTGAGCCAGCATCAACACTGCTGACACCACAGCATTATGTATACCAAACCTAATCACTCTAGTTATATGATGCCTCAGTAAATCTGTGAACATTAACATACAGTCACATCAACTTAGCACTGCCTCATGCTACAGTATATTGACACAGAAACATGCTGGTTCAGGAACAGAACAGCTCAAGCGTAAATAAATGCATAGAATGTGGCTGTCTAGCAGTCATAAACTGCTAATATGATGACACTCTTCTTCTGTCTTACCTACCCCAAGATATTGTAAATGTTATTTCAAAATCTGAAGTTTCCCTTTTGAAAGAGGTGATTTGCTTTTATTACATGAGACGTATACCATTACTTTAAGAAAATATTATCAACCCAATCTCAAATCTGTAAAACAAATTAACTAGGTGGTAATTATTTCCTCTACAGAACGATTATTTGCATGAAGAAAGAAATACCTGTACGACAATGAAGGTCCCTTGGATACACATGTAAAATGAGATTTATATATGAGTATCCAGAAACATAAAGACATTTATACCAGCAATCGTCCAACCAGTCTGGTGTCAGTAAACAGCATGCAGTATACCCACCCAGAATTCCTGCAAAGCTAAAAGAATTCATCTTTCTTGCTTTGCTCAAGTTGTCAATGGATGAGAAGACAGATGTGTACTAATATAGAAATAGATAACTATACTGATGCTCCTCGACTTGTGATGGGGTTACATTCTGTGAAACCCATCATAAGCTGAAAATACCATAGTTGAAAATGCATTTAATATATCTAACCTACCAAACATCATAGCTTAGCCTGGCCTACCTTAAACGTTCTTAGAACACTTACATTAGCCTACAGTTAGGCAAAATCATGTAACACAAAGTCTATTTTAAACTCAAGTGTTGAATATATAATCTAATTTATTGAATGCTGTACTGAAAGTGAAAAACAGAATGTTTGTATGGGTACTTAAAGTAGGATTTCTACTGAATGCATATCAGTTTTGCACCAAGCTGAAAAATCATTAGATCAAACTGTTGTAAGTCAGGGACCATCTGTAATAAAGCAAAGGATAAATAAGTCACAGTTATGGTACTGGTAAAGATTCACTAGTGTTCTGGTTCTTGGATCAAAAGGAAAACCAAATAAAAATCAATTGAGTATATGTTTCTCTGAAGAAGTCAACATTTCTTAAAGAATCTAATGGAATAGACTCCACTTAATGTATTTTGGGTACAAAGTTATCTTTTAAGGGATTTTTCTGATGTGCTTTGTAACTGTCAGCAGACAGAAGTAAGTCAATATTACCTTCAAGATATAACACTGGTATTTCAGGACCTTTCTGTCTTTGCTTTGGGGATAACCAGATGTTTTTGTTACCACTGACTATTTAGTAATGGGTAATGCTTAGAGCCAAGTCCTGAAATAACCTGAGAGCTTTGCTGACTTATCTCCACAAATCCCATGATACAGTGCTTTGTTAAGGACTGATGTTCTGAGCAGAATGTGTGGTGTTATGAACAGTTGAAAGGGTTGCAAGGGCTCAGTCTGGGTTGCTTGGACAATGAGGCAGCAGGAACACCAGAGCCTCCTTCCCTTCTCGTAGTGGGAGGGGTGGCATCATATCCAAGCTTGGCTTCCCATGGGTCTAATGGCTTCTTTGCTTTTCCAGCATCCTACATGCCAGGGGGAGGTTCCCAGGTGTTGGGCAGCCAGATTTCTCAGATAGCTCCTTTAAGCGGCTGATACTATGTCGGGTCTTAAAAACTAACGCCACCTTAAGTGACATTACAAGTGGCGCCATTATGGGCCCACAAGGGCATATTAATGTGGCAGCCTAAGACGGCGCCAGAAGGAAGTAGGGTGGGAGTGTCTGTGGGAACCTTGCCTTAGCCCTTATTGGCCAAATACGCGCTTCCGTGCTCGTGAACACTGCGTGATTGCAATAGCTAGGCATTAAGACAAGATGCATGCTCTCATAACCTTTAAGCTGATTGGAGGATGTAAAAACCTCCCTTCCCTATTTGCCTTTACAAGCAAGTGCTCGTGTGATAATAAACGGAACTGCTCGACAGAACCCCCACCGCATCTGAGTGTCCTTTAACGGGCTGGTTGGGGCCGGCGGCTGTGCTCAACTCTCTTCACAGCTCTCTTCCCCCATCTCCTCCCAATGAGGACCGGAGGGAAAGAGGAATCTGGGCCATTCGCTCACCCCCCACAAGGAACGAGGCTAGGGCTGTTCAGGTCAGCCAGCTGCGGACCGACAATACTAGAATCTTAACTTCTGGCACCAAGGAGCTGTGTTTTCCCACTCTGACAAGACCACTTTCTCATTCCTGACCTATAAGAAGGAAAATCCTCTCCACTCTTAAGATGGCAAATCTACATTGTAACACAGGTTAAGCAACTTTGGTGATTAAATTCTGGAAGAAGAAAAAAAAACCACTTTACAACAAGCAATCTCTAATTAGGTAATGTCATATTTGGGCTAGTGATAGGGGAACTTTCAAACAGGGAAAGTGACTAAGGATTGGGAGGGCTTTCTCATATACACAGCAAGCCCACTATAGTCATAAACCATGAAATGATTCCAGTTTTACTATCAGGCATAACCCAGGGACAGATTAGGGAAGAGAAGACTTTATAAAAATTGCCAACTGAAAAGATTGGCTCAAAAGTACAGAAGAAGCATTCAGCATCTTGGTGTGGTGGTTTTTACAGTCATGGCAAAGGATGAATTTCAGATTTTGGTAGTTTGACATTTTAAAAATCAAGCTCTGGGGAAGAATTTTCTTCTGAAATACCTGAATGATTTCCACTGACATTCTGTCATGATAGAGTCTCTCTAGTTAGGAAATTCATAGGGAGTGATGTCCAGTATAATCTAGTAGTAGAGAGATAAAAACTACTGTGGGATGTATCTATTAATATGACAATGCATAGTGCGTTATTTGAAATTTGGAATTCAATGACTCCACCAGTCGAATCCTTTCTCTGAGGGTCATTACTGCCACTCTTAGTGCTTGAATGGTTGCATTAATGATGACTCATCCCCCTTAAGTGATGATGAGAATGGTGAGCAAGCCAGAAAGCACAGTTCAAAGATGTCTTGATTTCATCAGTATGCAAATACTTTTATATGTAATGAACTCCCTATGTGTGGTAATTTTTCCCCCCTATTCCATGATTTGCTACCCATTTATAAAGAAAAAGTAAAAGAATGAGAACAGTAAATACTGAATCCAATTTAATCCTCATAAAATTAAATTGCTCAAAGTGGAGAATAAAGATGAAGATGTTCAAAGATTTTGCTTGCATATTTGGTGTAGTAGTGTAACAGAACATGGAAGTCCTACCCTACTGAGAGGAGATGAATTATATTGGAGAATTTACAGTTGTCTCATGAAATGGCTTTGTAGATGGTTAGCATAGTTTGTACTAAAGCATCCACCTTTATCTCTCATGGACAATAAATGCTAAATGGTCCAAAGTTGAAACTGGCTTTTTTCACAATCCGAATTCACTGAAATATTTAATTACCAAAGCTCCACTTAATTTTGTGTTGGCAGGGGACAGAAGAGGAAGATGAAGCTTTTCAAAACAAAAATCCATCTGCCTCCAGTAACAGACTTTGTGTTTAAAAAGCAGTGACAACATGACTTTTCTTCTCTGTCCTAGTTTTATATTTTAGTTCTTTGGGCAGAGGGCAATTAAAAATTTGACACACTATTAGAAAGAATGGTGCAATGAAAATTAAATTGAATGGACTTTGTGAGGAGATAAGGGAAAAAGTAATGTTTACCACTTAGGGCCTCCCAAACTTTACCACATCCCGTGTGTCAAATAGGAATGAATGGATTTTGGTGATATTTAGTTTTTGTAGTAATAGTGACTGAAAATGTTGACATCAATAACTTATTGCTGGGCCGGCCCGGTGGCGCACTGGATAGTGCGCCGCTTGGGAAGCGCGGCGGTGCTCCCGTCCGAGGGTTCGGATCCCATATGCAGACCGGTTCCCGCTCACTGGCTGAGCGAGGCACGGGAGCAACACCGAGGCTTGCGATCCCGTTGCCGGTCCCCGGTCTGGTACGGGGGCAACACTGAGGGTTGCGATCCGTTGCCGGACAAGGAAAAAAGACAAAAAAAAAAAAAATAATAACTTATTGCTGCACAAACAATATTTGAAAAAAACTCTCTTTGAAACAATATTACTTTGGCCGTTATTCAAATGAGCAGGAACAAATGAGGCATTTATGCAGCAATTTTTTTTTCTTATTCAAATCAGGCTAAATCTCATTAAGAGATGATTCCTCCAAAATGAGCTTCTGCAATTAAAAATAACTTAGATTAGAGATAACCTATTTGACAAAAAAAAATATGTTCTATTTGCACTTATTTATTGTATAAAACCAAATCAATTTTCTGTTAAGGGTTCTTCACTCATAACTGAAGCAGTTTAGATCTAATTAATAGAAACATTCTGTTTTTCTGCCAGGAAGTTCTATTATTGAACAAGGATAAGTGAAACCTAACTCATTACATTAAAAAAAATGAACTCCCTCCCCTTCTTATGATGCTTATCCCATAAATATTTTTTCAATATAACTGCAATTTGGTTGCCAATTATCTGCAAGTGAATTAGAGAAACTTTACTATGGTACTTGAAATCAAATACAGGGATAGAATGATTCGGTGGATTAAATCAAGGACAGGAAACTGGGTAATTGCAGTACTAATCTTCTTAGCTTTGTCTAATTATCTGTAACCTCTTGGCAGTTATATTGGTCTTTGTGGCAGAATCTATGGGTTTGAGAAAGGTTACTCTACCTCCTACTTCTAGCTGCTACTGTTTGGAAAAGATGAATATCCTTTTCCAAATAAGAATATCTTAATTTCGTTAAGTTATGCTGGCACTTTTGTTGAAATCAATTGATTTTAAACATGTAGGTTTATTTTCAGACTGTTTTCTTTTCCATCATCTATATGCCTATCTTTATGCTAATACCACAATTTTGATTACTGTAGCTTTAAAGTCCAATAAATTATCCAACTTTCTTCTTTTTAAAAATTGTTTTGCCTATTCTAGATTTTTGTATTTCTGTATAGATTTTAGAATCAACTTGTCAATGTCTGCAAAATAGCCCTGTATTATGTTTGGGTTTGTGTGAAATCTATGGATCAACTTAGCAAAAATGGACATCCTAATAATGTTGAGTTGACAAATCCATGAACATGTTATATCTTATTTTATTTAGATCTCCTTTATTTTCTTTCAGCAATGTTTTGAAGTTTTTATTGTAGAGGTTTTAAATATCTTTCATTAATTTGACTCCTAAATATTTTGTATTTTTGATGGTATTGTTGTTTTATGAATTTCACTTTCCAGATATGTATTGCTGGTCTGTAGAATATCATTGATTTTTCATATTGCAAACTTTCTAAATTTGTTAACTAATGCAGTATTTTTTTTTGAGATTTTAGAAGGATTTCTTTTAAATAATTATATTGTTTACAAATAGAAACATTTTTACTTCTTGGTTTTAATATGTATTCCTTCTTTTTTTCTTGCCTTATTACACCTAGGGCCTCCAATACAGTAAGAATGATGCTCTTGCTTTCAGTTCCAATCTGAAGGGAAAGCATTTAGTCTTCCACCATTAAGTATGATGTTAGTTGATAGTTTTTATAGAAGATGCACCTTATTAGGTGAGATTTGTTTTCTATTACAAGTTTTTGAGATTCTTTTATCCATGTGTTTGGATTTAATCAAATGCTTTTTCTGTATCTTTTGAAATGATCATATGTATCTACTTTATTCCATAAGTATGGCAAATTATCTTGATTGATTTTCTAATGTGAAATCAACTTTGCATTCTGTGTCACAGTATATTATTTTTTATATAAAGTGCATTGTTTGGAGCCACTGTTCAGTTGGGTCTTGCTTTTTATCCAGACTGACATTTCTGCCTGTTACTTGGAATGTTTAGTCAATTTACAGTTAATGTAATAATTATGAACATGGTTGGGTTTATGTCTACTATTTTGCTATTTCATCTCCATTTGTCTTTTTTGCTTTTTCATTTCTCTCTTTATTACTTTCCTGCCTTCTTTGATATTATTCAATTTTTTAGTATTAAATTTTATATATTTCTATTCTTTTTTAGCTGTCCTTCCTTTATTTTATTTTTTGTTGTTGCTCTAGGCCAAACAATATGCAACTTATCTCCTCAGAGTTACGTAAAGTTAATATTGTATGACTTCTCATTTTCCCCTTTTCACTTCAAACCGGACACTTTGTAACTCCCATTCTCTTCATAAATGCAATGCACTTATAATAGTACAATGCCAGAGACCAGCTCCAGTCAAGTTTGGGGGTCCTTGAAAGAGGGATGAGGAAGCCAGTGAAAATAACAAACACAGACAGAGACCTCAATGCATCAGTATGCATGTTCTCTCTCTGCGGGCTGTCAGCATGTTGCAGCTGAAGCACAGTAGAGCATGAGACAATGCCTTTTATTTAGATTTTTCTCTGCAGGGGGTTTTTGGGTACTATTTTCATTACATCAGCAAGCTTGAATTAATAATTTAAAAAGGACAGGGGAAGCCAGTTTTTTTCCTTCGTTAGCACGTCTCAGGTGATTAGCTTGTGCTTCCTCCTTTTGGTATCAGGTTATCAGATCAGGACCATCTTCTCATTTTCCTGAAGTTAACCTGTGACCTTTTCCGGTTGGCAAGCTGTGGTTAGTATCTACCATATTAACGGGGTGGGACTATTACAGTAACAAAGTGATAGACAGTACTATCATATGACCTATGTCTATTGCTTAATGTAAGTACAAATTTGCTAAAAGGAAGAATGCTAACATTTAAATTCTAATGGGGGTGTAATTCATTCACTGTCCCCCAACCATATTGGCCTTCTGGGTTCTCAAAAATACCAAGTACTTTTCAGCCTGGGAGACTTTAGACACACGTAATAACTTCGTATAGCATACATTATACGAAGTTATACGAATTCGCTGTGGCCCTATAATCTTGATCTAAATGTTAAAGTGTCATTGTGCACAGCACCATCCCTCACAAAACTAGGCGTACTCTCTTATTTTTCTAAGATCTAAATTTGCAGGTTTAATAATTTTACAGCATATATTTTTATCCCAACACCTTATTCTTAATGATTTATTTAAAACTGGACACCAGCAAGTAAAGGGAATTCTACGGTTTCATTCCCATATACTTAATTTATCCCAATCATATAATTTCCCATTAATAGCAACCATTCTCTTGCCATTAATATAATCTCCAGTAAATGATGTTTGCCAACTTACATTAGGCTGCAGCTCATATTTAGTCATGAGTGGTGCTTTTGGAACATATGTTGGTGTGGTCAATTTATCATAAGGGGATAATTTTAAGTTGTCCAATTTACTTGGATCCTCTGTGGGAATGTTTAGTTCAATGACCACATAATTATTTGTGTTATTTTTATAATCTTTTGGGAATTCAGAGAACTGCCATGCTAACCAAAATATTGAAAGAGAGAGTAAAAGCAGTACCATGAAGCCGAAGCAGGCAGCCCTTCCAGTTGCAGCAAGTGTTCGTAGCTGTGGCCTTGCCGACAGCTCTCCCTCCAGTGGCGTTGCCAACTTGGAGAGGGCAGCCCATGCTGATTTGTTTAGGATCCTGCCATGGCATGGACCGTGCCAGTACAATTTTGTTTACCCACTTTCCTGTCTTTTGTAATATTATTTTCAGTGTTTTCTTCAACAAATGTTATAAACACTACCTTACAATGTTATTATTTTTGCTTTAGAGTCAATTGTTGCTACCCACTGAATATTTGCACTCCCCCAACAACATTCAGATGTTGCAATCCCCAATGTTTTGGTATTAGGGGGTGGGACCTTTGGAGGATGATTTGGTCTTGAGGGTGGAGCCCTCATGAATGGGATTAGTGCCCTTTAAAAGAGATCCCAGGGAATTCCCTTGCCCTTTCTGCCATGTGAGGATACAGTGAGAAGAAGGCCATTTATGAGCCAAAAAGTGGGCCCTCACCAGACACAATCTTCCAGTGCCTTAATCTTGGGCTTCCCAGCCTCAGAACTGTGAGAAATAAATTTACGTTATTTATAAGCCACCCAATTTATGGTATTCTGTTATAGCAGCCCTAACAGACTGACACAGTTGTCTTTTAAGGAATTCATTACAAGAAAAAAAGTAGTATTTTTTATTTATCTCTTTATCTATCATTTCCAATACTCTTCATTCCTTCTATAGACCTAAGTTTTAACCTTGCATTATTTCCCTTTATCCTAAAGAATAATCTTTGATATTTCTTGTAGTGAAATTCTGCTGGTAATAAATTCTCTCAAATTTTATTTATCTGGAAATGTCTTTATTTCATTCTTTTCTGAAGAATATTTTCACTGTATAGAGAATTCTGGGTTGACAGGTTTTTCTGTTTTGTTTTGTTTTATATTTTAAAAATGTTCTTCCATTGTCTTCTGGTTTCCATATTTCTCATTAGAAATCTGTATCATTGTCAGTTATTCAACTGTATTGTTTTCCCCCTTTATGTAATGTGCCTCTTTTCTCTGTTTTCAAGAGTTTAAATTTGCTTTTTAGTGGTTGGATTTTGATGTACTTACATGTTTTATTTGTATTTATTCTATTTGGCATTTTCTGACCTTATGGATTTGTATCTCAATTTTTTTAAAAACATCAAAATTGGGAAAAACATGGCTATTATTTTCTCATACTTTTTCACAATCTCTTCTACTTCTGAAACTCACATTATATGTATGTTAGGCCATTTTATACCATCCAACAGGTTACTGTTGCCCTGTTCAGTTTTCCTTAATATTTTTTTCTGGCTGTTTTTTTGATTGTATAATTTCTATCTACAATTTCTATCTTCATCAAATTACTGAGTTCCTCTTCAAGATCTCCCATTAGCCAATAAACCCTTCCAGGGATTTGTTTTTTCATCTCACCTCCTTTTTAGTTCTAGAATTTTTATTTGGTCCTTTAACTTGTTTTTGTTTTCTTTCTTTCTTTCTTTCTTTTATTTTTTTTTTTTTTGCTAAAGACCCTTTTCAGTTTACTCATTAATGTCATATTTTTATTTAATTCTTTATCCTTTCCTGAATTCTTAAAAACATATTTATAATAGCTCCTTTGGCATCTTTACCTGTTAAAGTCAACATCAAACCTATCTCAGTGATGGTTCCTATTGAGTGTTTTATTGCATGACTATTACATTTTTCTATTTCTTTGCACATCTCATAATTTAGTATTGTATATTGGACATTTTGGGTACTAAATTGCAAAGAATACAGATTCTGTTAACTTCCCCCAAGTGTCTTGATGTTTGTTCTAGTAAGAAATTTAATTATTCATTAAACACCTTGAATTTGTGTAAGCATGGTTTTCACTTGGTTAGTACAAATTAGTCAACAGCATGTTTCCCAAGACACACCAACTTGCCAGGATTCAAATTCCTCCATATTATGTATTCCCTGAGGCTTTTCTCAAGACTTTGTTTTGGGTTTTATTGGGCAAATCTGGAGTAGTCTAATTATATCTTGTGGTGTGTCAGCTGTATTCTCCAAGTGTTTAAGAGGTACATACTGTCTGTTTAGGGCAGACTTCATCTTCCAGCACTATTCAACACCTAATATCCAGCTCTGAACCTTGTAGCAGCTGCTTTTTGATAAATCTGATGAACTCTCACCTTGCACATGTGTGGTCCAGCCCTTAATGAAGGACTTGCCTGGACCCCCAAGCAGACTTCTACCCATCCCATACATAGCATCATTCTGTTCGATGATCTCACCCTCAAATTTCAGGTGCTGCTTCAGTGACCTCAAACCCTGATTTCTGCCTCCTCAGCTCAGTAGGACTTCCATATCCTCTCTGAACTTCAGCTCACTGTGCCATGGCCAGGAAATTACCTCCAAGCAGAAAACTGGGGTGATAGCAGGTTTATCTCATGGACTTTCTCTTCCATCAAAGTTTGCAGTATTGCATTTCCTGTAATCCAGTGCCTAAAAACAGTGGCCTCATACATTTTGTCTAGTTTTATTATTTTTCATGTCAGAAGGGATTGACTGGTCTTAGCTACCTCATATCTGGAAGCAAAGCTTCTCTACTTAATTCTTCAAAAGGATGCAGTATTCCTGCACAAGTCTCCAAGGATATATTTAAAATCCTGTTTTCTTTGCTCTATTAACTGTGCTTATCTCAGGAATAGTTATTCTCTTTGTTAAATTTGTGTTTCCTCTATCATGGTATTGCTTTCTCTCAAGTGTCTGCTGATTCTTGATTACATGCTTATATCAGTCAAGGTAAGGACAAGAAACCTATAGCACAGTCAAACTATGGTAATTAGAGGAGAGTTAATTTACAAAGGTGTGGGCATAGGAAAACCTTTGGATTTTTGGATTTAGTTCTGAAGAGAACAAGTCAGTCTCTATAATGGTACTTGTAAGATATTAAACATGGGAATTGTTGGTGCCTACATTTTCTGCCATGTGTAATGAAGAATTGAGTCGGCATTCATAGATATGAAGAGAGAGAGAGAGAGAGAGAGAGAGAGAGAGAGAGAGAGATGTACACACAGACAAAAAGACAAGGACAGAGACACACACACAGAAAGACAAAGACAGAGACAGAGCGATAGAGAAAAACTCCTTATTATGTACAACAATCTGGCATCCATGTATGTCTTGCTGTTTGTTGGTTCACTGCTATTGCTGATATTGACCAACAAATACTACTGTTTTTCCTTTGGTTAGTTTAATCTGGGTCCTGTCACTTGACACAAGAAGAGTCCTAACTAATACTGACAATAAATGGCTGAGGGAAATTAAGACTGATTGAAGAGAATTTATTGAATGTGAATAGGGCAACCTAAATATTTCTGGTTGGATTTTTTGTTTTTTTAGGGATTTAAGCCCTAGTATCTGTTGTTTTACTTAATGATGATAATTTTAAATAAGTGTGTCTTTTAGATTTTTTTCATTCTTTTCCATACCCACTAAAAGGGAAATGATATCTGAGAGTTCATATGATACAGGCCTCACCTTTGTTGGTTTGTTTGATTTTTGCATTCTTTTAATTTTTCAGATTTCAGTTGATCAACTTAATAGGAAGGAAAAGTATCATTAGGCATGCTGGTTCATCAACTAAGCTATCCTTGGGTATTTTACATCCTGTTCACATGGTCCAGGGCTTGGTATGATTACAGTCTTTAAACACTTCACATACTTTATAGGCCTATCCTAAAGATGATTTCATTCACAGTCTTAGGAAAAATGTCTATGTCTCAGCTATGTAAAGAATATACATTTTATCTCTACATATGGAATGAAGGGGTCAAGGTGGTTAACAATGACCAAATTCATCACTACAAAAGGAACAAAGGACTTGTTATTTCCTGTTCAGGAGTTGAAGTTGGTTAGTTATTATTTTACCTATCTTCATACAAAATAATTAAAACTGGGCAGAAGCTGCCACATACACTATTTAAATGCACAGAGTTTTAAAGGAATTATATTTGTTAACATAAGAAAAGCATAGTGTATTCAAGTTTAACATATTAATTAGCTATGTTTAAATAAAAACTTACACGAGTTCAAGCCATGAATATAATGCTCTCTTCTTTTTAAATTTTTATTTATACTGTTTATATGAACAGGATATGGTAATGAGATGAGGGGATGCATTAAACAAGACAGAGCCAAATTTTATAGCTTGGTTAGGGGAAGGAAAACACTAGAGCTTTTAAAATAAGACTTACAATGAATGTTTATGGAACTGGATTCGGGCGAGGCTGTTAAGTAACTGTATGCCTTTAACTCACCAAAGGAAAGTAAATAATTCCATCCATCATGTTGAAAAACTAGCAGATCCAAATGTGTATTCAAACCATTTATTACTCATGAATTTAATCAGAAAATTAGTATATACTGAGGTTTCTGGTATCTAATTTGTGTCTCAGTTTGGTGGGTAAGCAGGAAATTGGAGACTATGTTAAGAGGAAAACAATATGGTTTCTATTGAGGTTTGGGGATTAGGTAAGATGTGCAGCTCATCCTCTCACATTTCCCAGCACTATGTGCTCCCTCTTTTAGCTATTTTTATCTCTTCCTATTTTTTTCCCCACACTATCGAACAAAAGCGTTTGTCTGAAAAGTGTATTTTTAGGAAAAAGTCTACATAAAGCAAGTTCATCCAAGCATGCTGTGTTATTTGCTCCCAGGATATTTTTTTCTACTTTGTTTTGATTATCTGTCGTATATTGCAATTGCCTCAGGACTAGATTTCGGTTCCCTTGTGCAAACCTTGGGAAGTGTGTGTGCACATGTGTGTGTGTAATAGGGTGTAGGGCAGTGTCAAGTTGAAGCAAAGAGTGATTACAGAATTGCAAACTACTTTTTACTGAGGAGGTCCATAATACCAAATCCTAAGGTCGTTCTACAGTTAAGGGCATCCTCTCCCACTGGGTCATGACTAACCAAAGCCAGAACATTTTCCTCCTGAGAGCACACCATCTGACACTCATATAACCTTAAACCCTTTTGCCATTCACTGCAGTCACTGGTTCCTGGACGCCACCAGTCCTCACCTGAGTGTGGGTGGGCTAAGGCTGCAAACCTGCTTTTTACAGTTACCTTTTTTGTGGGGACCTCCTTTTTGTGGGGACCTCCTTTTTTGTGGGGACTTCCTTTTTTGTGGGGACTTCCTTCACCTGAAACCTAGGAACTGCACATCAGAATCAGATACTGGCAAGTTCTTCATCTCCAGCCTTCCTCTGTTGTTAAAATTTGGCTTCCACAGTTTTCTGAGATATACTTCAGAGGTTTACCAGGAAGTTGAGCAAGGACTTTGAGATCTTCTGTTCTTTAAGGGCAATGGAACTTCAACTGAATTTTCCTTTTTTTCCCTCTATTTGTAGTGTTCCTATAAATGGCCACTGGATGAACTTCCACCCCTATCAGGAGTTGGAAGAAAAGAATAAACCATTCATTAAATGTCTCAATAAGCCATTTGGCTCTGAGCTCAACTGGCTTAACTGTGACCTTTGCAGGAAATAGGAGGTGAACACCAGGCTTAGGCCAATAGTTGAAATTTCAGAGAATCACACCATGGCAAGGATACAAGGGGACCTAAAATAGAGGAAAATGCTCCAAGGGTTTAAACTGCATTATATATGACTCAAATTACTGGTGCTATTTAGAAAGAGGACTCTGCCATTTTGTACTTGTCTACCAGAAATCTATTATGAGACGGTCTTGTTTATAAGACACAATTATCCTTTTTTCTCCCTTTAATTTCTTTCCTCTCTGCATTCCAACAATCAAGCCATGGCCACTCTACTCTGATTATGGTAATGTTCTTTATATATGAGAGTTATCTATAAGATCAGGCCACACTCTAATTCTCCATATAACACAAGGCCAGGTACAGCCCTTTCCTGGATACTATGGTCTCCTCCTCAAGAAGGTCTTAATTGGATCTCAGTTTACCAGCTTGTCTCTCCCTGCAGCATATGTTATTTATAATCATGTGATAGCATTTTTGAGCTTCTCCTGTATGCCTGGCCCTCAGCTATTACATAGGGATATATCAATGAAGAAGAGGCTGGAGCTTTTCACCCCTTTTCTGACCACTTAAACATAGCTGGTCTGTTTTCCCACCAGGTAAAGCCAACCTGTCCTGGGTATTCACAAGGCAACAGTTTTCCCTTCATTCTGTCTTCACACTCCCACAAGCTCTCATCTCCCTGACTTGCCAAAGCCCTGATTCTTTACCTGGCTTTCAGTATCTGTGGCTGGCACCCCAGCTTTGTTTGCCAACGTTTACCAACATCTTCTTTTGCCTTATCAACCTTGCTCTGCAAGCTCCCTTGATTATGGCATTACCAGTAATTCCTAGTTAAAGAAATCCTCAGGAGTCTTCCGGCAGGGGAGAGAAAATAAGAGTGACTATGTGTAGCTCAGAAGAAAGAGAAAGAACTAATATTTGCTATCATTTTGTGTCAAACAGTGATAAATACCTCACTTATTTCATTTAATTTAGTAGCAGAAATATATAAAGTACACTAAGCCAGGTAAAAGAAGCATAAACAGCATAAAGGAATAACATAGCAGAGAGAATGGTTTACAACCGTCTAGACAAAAAGTGGGTGTCTAGGTAGTCTGCATGCTTGAGGTGAGTGTTAACCTGGTGACACGTGGAAGTGTGCCGGCCAGATACTGGGTAGACACAGTGTGCCCACTCGTCTTGTGATGTCTCCTCTCGGTGTCCTCCAGTCTATTACACACCAGCAGCCAGAGAGTATAAACCCTCAGTGACTGCCCATTAGACAGGGATGTAGATCTGCCCTAGTCCTTCCAAAATCAGTTCCAGTCACTCTTCATTCATTCACTGTACCCCAACCATATTGGCCTTCTGGGTTCTCAAAAATACCAAGTACTTTTCAGCCTGGGAGACTTTAGACACACCTCTGTCCAGCATGTCCTCCCCTCCCTTCCCTAAAGGTAATGGATGCACTCTTGGAGTGGAGCTTGTGCATCAGGCTGATTGATTACCAGACTAGAGGCATTTCAAACAAGTTCTGTTTATCAAGTACAAGAAGTTCTTATCTGACAACCTGGCTCAGTAAGCAATTTCATTTCCTAAATGCTTATTTGTTAAATTGAGACCTTCTGTTTCCCTCAGAAACATAGCAAGTGAAAGGATTGAGTTTACCTAGGGAGTGTGTTTGCTTGCTGTTATGGTGTCAGGCTTGGTCTTTAGCTTATCTTCGACTATTTATACCTGAAAAAGTTTCCTTGCTCACATTACAAGCCTTGGGCATGTAACTGGTTATGGACTTTGAATTTCTGGTCTCTGATTAATAGTGCCATATTTTGTGTAATTGTTAGCTATTATCAGACAGACAAACAATCAGATTTACTGTAACAGAAATTAATACAGGGCTACCACCCGTCTGCTTCCTCCCAATAGTCTGAATTTTAGAGATTATTTTACTGCTGGGAAACTTTCAAGCTGTCCACAGGACTTGCTTTAATTGTGGCTGTTTCTCATATGTTGTGTACTTTTTCTCCACCCTTATTTGAAAAAGTCAGTGCTATTATTTGGTAAATGCGCATCTTAGGATGAAGTTCGGGAAAGTAAGGGAATGATTGACATACCAAAAAGCAGTCCTCTCCACCACTGTCCATGATTTTAGCAGAGTGGGAGGCTATCAGTGGAACAAATCTGATTGAAGTAGCCACCTGATACTTCTGTGGGAGTTTGGGACTTATCAGAACTGCTCTCTGGGGCGCAATGGTAGGTGAGAGCAAGTGGGCTGGTCTAGATGATCAAACAAAAATAGAAAATCTAGTAGGGCAGGCTAGGCAGAGATGCCTCAAGCTGAGCCAGAGTCAAGGCATCATAGAATCCACAGCCCTTCAGGACAAACTTTCACCCTCTGTCTCTTTTGTTTTTCCTAACAAAATATTATAAGCAACTATAAACTCATTAAAGGAGAAATGCTTTTAAGAACTTAAGGCTTTGTGTGTTTGTGTGTGTGTGTGTGTGTGTGTGTGCATGTGTGAATGCATGCTTTGGAAGGGAGGGTCTTATATTCTGCAAGACATCACACAACAAGAAACCTGTTATTAAAATAGTGTGCAATGACATATTCTAATAAGATCAGGAAAGGTCATTGTCTGATAATCAGGGAAGAAATATTTGTACCCATAATGAAGCATTTTGAAAAAGATTGTACTCTATTTAAAAGAAAGACTAAGAACAGTCTTCAGTCTTTACTGGGTGATACTTGACAGGGAAAGTGGACTAATGGGAAATGCGATTGCTATGACATCCACTATGAATTGAATTGGGAAACACACTGAAGAAGCAAAGAAGAATCACTCACACCAACCAAAAAAGAATTTCATAGAAAATAAATTATCAAAAATATCCAATGAGACTATATCTGAGGAAAACACTTATCTTACCTGAATTTATTTTCATAATGTCCAGCTCCACCCTTATACTTCTTATTTGCCAATAAGTCTCTTCTATATTGGTGCATCCAGTAGTAAAAGAAACCATTTAGAATCAACTTGCACAGATGTGCACTTACTCAGTAGAGACCAGCAGTACTGACCCATCAGAAATCTAGGAAGCACACAAATAAAATGGATATATAGGACAGAGCTACTGTGTTTTGAATGGTTGCACTGGCCAGAAATCAACAATCTGAATTTTTTGTTTCTAATTGAAGCTTTGAATGGCAAGTCAAAATCAATGAAGGAAATAGCTAAAAAAAAGAAATTAGTATGAATATTTAATAAATATAAATGACTTGAGCCCTTAGTTCTTTGGATGACTTTATCACAATAAAATGAGCTAATGTCTACATCCTTGTTTACTGCCTTTTGTGATGATAAAAAGTACTAGTGAAATGTCTTAAAAATATATATTCTTGAAATAAAACAAATCTTTGAATCAGACTCCTCATGGAAAATACCTAGTGTATAATCTTCATAGGAGTCAGGATACTGATTTTATGAGGAATAAACATGTAACTAGAAGAGGACAAAACATGGACAACTTGTGTGGTTACAAGACAGAGTAGCAGGATCAGTTCAGTTTATGATGATTAGAAAATGACCATCTTTATAAATTGAATTTGGGTTTTCTCTGGACCATTTGCTGGCTGAATTGGTTTCTATTGTTTGCTTTACTCTTCACTGGAAGACATCCACTTTACATATAATTTTCCAAATAATTTTAATAATTAAAAAGGTCATGTAGTTTCATGTAAATGTTGAATCTCATTCTCTTCTGTTTGAATTCAGCTTTTTCTTTTTAGGAGTATTTTTGTTAACTCCAGCTTTGTACTTTGAGATTACAGTTCCCAGAATCCTAAAATATAAAGTTATGAAGGAATCTTAGAAATCATCAAACCCATTAATTCTTAAATTTGGCTTGTTAAAAATCATAAATGCCTATCTATTGAATTGGATTCTGGGCATAGACTTATGCCATGTACTTTTATAACTTCTCAAGGTGATTTTGACACAAACAATGAAAATCATTGACCATTCTACTGAGAGATACCTCAGATCTAGAGAAGTTTATCAAACTAGCCAAGGGCACAGATATGGATTGGACAAGTGAGAACAAAAACTGAGAAATTTTTAGACTCTTGGGTCAGTGAGTGTTACTTCGAAAACATCAAGAAGTTAGATAAATTAAAATACGATTTATCCTCATTGTGAATGTACTAAATGCCACTGAACTTTATACTTTAAACCAGTTAATTTACATTATGTGGATTTCATTTAATAAAAATAATAAGAGCCAGAGCCAGCCCCATGGCTTACTCGGGAGAGTGTGGTGCTGCTAGCGCCGTGGCTTCGAATCCTACATAGGGATGGCCAGTGCACTCACTGGCTGAGCGTGGTGCAGGCAACAGCATGCCAAGGCCAAATAATAATAATGATAATAATAATAATAATAATAAAGAGCCATATTAAAAAGTATTAGTTTTATTTTACCATATGTAGGCAAGTTAACTTTCTAAATAACACTTAGAATGGAAACCACATATTTTGTTTGGCCACAACAGCTAACAGAAAAACTGATGATATGGATCATTCAAGCTACTAAATCAGCTCTTTTGTCTGTAAGATGGGAGAATGGGGATAATAATGCTTTGTTGTTGGAATAAAGTGAAGCTTTGAAAGAGGATATATGTAGTGTACCAGGCACACAGCAGGTGTCAGCCACTGCCCCCCTCCCGGAGACAACGTGATGGGCCCAGATGAAGGCTGTGCACATAATGGGTTGTGCTACAGCTACAGCTGAGCCTAGGGCCCAGAACTTTTTGTAGCATCCGACAAACCAGTCCCCTCCTCTGGAGAGTGAGTAGATGCACGCAGTCACCCGTGGTTTCCTTGACCTACTTACTCACTTTGTGATAATCGTATAACTTCGTATAATGTATGCTATACGAAGTTATTACGAACGGGATTGCAACCCTCGGTGCTGCCCCCGCGCCTCGCTCAGCCAGTGAGCGGGAACCGGTCCGTATGTGGGATCCGAACCCTCGGGCGGGAGTGCTGCTGCGCCTCCCAAGCGGCGCACTTATCCAGTGCGCCACCGGGCCGGCCCAGCCACTGCTAGTTTTGCTTGAGGATGTATGTAGTATGTCACATGCTTTTTTCTCTTCCCACCTCACCTACCGCAGTGTCTTATGAATAGTAGGTGATTAATAACTTATTTATTGACCTGTTGATTAGTAAGATACACATAGAAGTCAATATTGCTTCTTACTTGGTGAGAAGAAATTTTCTTGAAATCTCATTCTAAGAGAGAGCTCAGCAAATTCCATTTAGTCCGTATGTGAGTGTTCTGCTTTCCTGAGTCTGATTAGGTTACAAGTTGTAAGGGCAGTTCTCGTTTTTTGTGTAATTACAGCTTTAAATGCACCCAGAAGGTTATTATACACTGGCCATATCCAATGCATATAATAAATAATTAATTGAACAAATAAATAAATAAAAATTACAGCTCATAAAAGCTCCTCATTACTTGCTCAGTACTAGTCTAGCTCTTGCAATTAATTTTAAATTCTCTTGTTTCTCCTTTATTAAGTAAGCTGAAATGAAATAGAAATGATATAATTGCTTTTGCTTTCTTTTTTGGAGAAATACTCATGCAAGCTCGGTTCTCAGAGCACACAGAAAATGAGACTAGATGATCCCCATTTGATACACAAACTACATAGAATTCTGAACAATAATGGAATCACACTTATTGCAGTGAATCTAAATATCTATTCCAATGCAGAAAATATTATAATTCCCATGAATTTAGAAAAATAAAAATACTTATTTTGTCATTACAGGATTATTCTAGGGGAATAATTGAGATTCACTCCTCTTTTGTAACCATTGTTATGTGAAGCTTCCTCAATATTAAGCCCATCTAGTCTCTTTTAGTTAGGAAAAATCCTTACAGGCATATCAGCTATAGGTTCATATCTTGGAGATGATGCATATCTTCCATCCCCAGATCCCTCGTGTTATTCACTCAAAGGATGGGATATGAAAACCCGGACATGAAGTTACCAGTATGTCTTCCAGGCAAAGTGTTGGGCAAATGTTTCTGTCTGTTCTGTGAAGGCCAACTCATGTAGTCTTTAGAAAAATGGATGTGATGTGGTATTGTTTGGGGGAAATTTTGTAGACCTTACGGATATGTGGTGGTGGCGGTGGACAGTATTTGGCAGGAACAGCTTTCCTCAGTACTAGTTTTAGGAGCTCTCTCACAGGACGTTGTCAGTACTCAGACAGAGGACACATTCTACCCCAGCCCTGACTCTCTTGATAGATCATTAATTATCTGTACAGGGATACCTCTTTCAAATGCACTATTTTGGCTTCCTGAGAGCTTCAAATGCAGTTCAATGATTATATTTTTCTAATCCAAAAATCAACAGATGAAACAATGGCCCACATAATTCATTTGAAGGAATCTTGGCTTGATTAAAATGAATCACAAAACTTCATTTTGAATTGGCAATGTGCAGTTCAGTGCAAAGAGAACTGGACCAGAAGTCAGGAGAGCTGATCAAGGCTGAAATCTTTTCCAATGAGCCTTGTGACCTTGGCAAAATCAACAATGCTCTCCTAATTTCCCTTATTTGTACAGTGAAAGAATTGGACAACACAGGGTCCATTATAGCTCTGAGGTTCAATCTAGCTCTTAAATTTATAAACTATATAACATTTCCAGGCTCCCTCAGGAGAGATATTTTGACTCATTATCCTTAAGAAGAAAACAGGATGCACTCTTTTTCTTTCATCTCTCTCTCTCCATTTGTCGTCGGCATTAAAAAATCCTGTCTGCCTCTCACTTCTGCCCTAATCTAGGCCATATTGTGGACAGAACCACATTGTCATTGGGGAATCACGACTTGTTATACTCACCCTTTCTCCAAGCTGGTTTGCCAAAGAAGAGACTTGGTCTCAAAGTGGATGATTAGCAATGTTAGGTATGTTGCAAAAAATAGCAAATTCATATAAGTATTGTGCTACTCAGTGAAGCAAGCACTGAGGGTAGGCCAGTGTTGTGGGTGGGCGAATTTTCTGGTATTTGCGTGGCTGTGAACATAGCTCTTCCAGTGGAGACTTTCCCGGCCAGCCCGACGTCACTTCTCCTCACGGTTGGCAGTTGCAGACTGCGGTGGAACAGTCAGTTACTTGGTTATCCTGCAAGGTGATCAAGGTCAGTTTTAAACAGCTTTGCTGTCAGGGAGCCTCATATTTTACTCTAGCCTCCTGACCTCGCAAATCTTGCGGCTGGCACTGAAGTCAACAAGTCCTCTGCAGCCTGATTGCCCCCAGCGACTTCCATCCTCTCACACGCAATGCCCTGTTGCAGCTCTGCCAGCCCACACAGGCTTTTAGGGGGCAGGACTGCAATTAGTCAGTGCAGCCACAATTCAGCTGTAATACAGTATTTGTTTTCATCAAGGGTCCTTTCCTCGCAGTTCCAAATTAAGCACCTACAAAAGGAAAACTGCCCTTGAAAGTTTGGCCCTCCATATTAAATCACAGAGCTGACTTTGAGTTTTGTCAAATGGTTGTCATAGAAGAGGGTGCGATTACACAGTCATTTGCTCATTATCATTTCATTTAACACATTACCATATTGAATTGGCTTAATTCTCCTCAGGGTATAAATATTTAAATTTTCCAAATTTCCATTATGTTTCTTGCCCCCATTTTGTTCTTCACACAAGGAAAAAAATGAGCACAATCCACGGAAGTGTCTGTTAATGTCTCTTAAGGCAAGGAGGAGTCCGAAGATGAATGGTTCACAAGATGACAGCTGTCCTAAGAAAGAAAATATCTTCAAAGTAAGACCATTTCAGCTCCTATTTTCTTAAGCAACAGGGATGTTCTCAATGAAAATTATAACCAGCATTTTATTTCAAGTAATGAACTCAACGATGACATTGTTTGCAAATAGGTCCTTGTGAATGTGCAATAGGTTCCCTGAAGATATATATACCACTGGGGCAGAAGCCTTTTGGGGTGTGTTCTGTTGATCCTCATCTGCTCCCTACAGGCCATTGACATCTTTAGGTGACCAGCAGGTAATTAGACACTCCATTGAAACAATCCTGGACAAAGAATTAAAAGATCTGATTTCTACTTTTGTTTCTGCTTCCAGAACTGTGAATGAGCAGTGCTATAAGGGACCTGTATTTGTTTGGATGGGACATAGTACGGACCAGTGTAGAAAGACTAATTGATGGTTCAAGTCCTCTAATGTTAGTGGCCAGAGCTTGGACTAGAAGGAAGAGGGTAAAAAAATTTGCTTATTCGTTTCTTGATTTGCCTGGCCAGGTGTGTTCCTTCTCTCATGGTTAACACTTGCATCAATAGTGCTGAGAAGCAACTAAAAGTTAAAGATTTAGGAAGAAAACACTTTATAACTATGCAGCATTTTATATATTCTTGGATAGATAAAGCATTGTGGCATTCCACATCTAATGGTATGAGTTGTTTTCCTGTTTCCTTTTTGCATGTAGCCATGTAATAAATAGAACAGTGTCCCCTGGTGGCCCATGGGACAATTATAAACATAGCATTGCTTGCCTTTGGTTTCTCTGACAGAAAAAAATATGGAGAAGTGTGGTTATTGTGCTATATTAAAATGTAGTTGTGCACTAATGGGCTGGGAGAGAATTGTCAACACTTGTAACAGGGCTTTACATGAAGAATTGGATCATTCTTGTTGTAAGTCCACTGGGGAATCGACATCTAAGACAAAAATTCAGAGGGTCCACCCCAGTGGGCTGCAGAATTTGAACCTGTCTTTGGTGATCTTGACTATAGGTATATTATAACATTCAGAATAGAAAAATTATACTTTACTTTATGTGGAGGGCTTGTCTCCCTCCCAAATTTTCCACAATGACTCTGAAGTATTTCTTAAAACGTGGTCCTTATGTCAATCGTCTATGATGACTTCTTCACTACAGCCTTCTTGATAAAATCTAAAGCATTAATCATTATGCCTCAAAACCTTCCTTCTCAGGCCTTGGCTGCCTCCTTAGTGTGATGTCTTATCTCTGGCCCTCTCATACATTATTTCCTAATTACATTGAACTGTCTGTTGTATCTTGGCTATTACATTTCTCAATCCTCCTTTTATTTGAATTTGGTATTTTTGTATCTTGGAACTTCTTTTCACATATTAGCTTGTCTCTTATTCATTTTCTAGAATTCAATTGTTCCTTTAGGGAAAATTCCTTACTCATATGCCACCACCCCAAGCCCCATCTGAGATTTTGTTCCTCCTGTATATCCTTTGTTGATTTAACTACCACCCACTGCATTGTAAGCTCCTTGTGCATAGAAATTTATCTTTTATTTATCAATCCATAGTGCTTAGCTATGTCTGGTACATAGTAGGTTTCAGTCACTGTTTTTTGAATGAATAAATGGGCTAAGCCAGGAATCAAGAGATGAGGGACCTAGGGAAGGTGTCTTCAAAGCTGGCCAGCCCTTTGAAACTAGAGCAAATATCTCAGTCTTTGAATAATGGGTCACTTTTGTGTTTCTCTGTGTTTTCTGCCTTGCTATTTAATGAAATCTCATTTAAGGTTTTAACCTCCCTAAACCGTGCTAAGAGGAACAGAGAAGAGATTTTGTTTGTGCTTTAGATAGAGCAAAGAAAGGGCACAGCATACCTCCTGGGGCTAGCAGGGTGGTGGCTGCAGTATGTGAAATGAGAGACTCCCTAGAGGACAGCAAGGACTTCCAAGGAGAGAGGAAGACCTGCTGGTCAGTTATGTTCCCCTGCGGAGAAGCCTGGAGGTTTGAGGTTTCTTTTTATTAAGGGGAATTCATTTTCTTGCAGTGACTTCTCCCCTTCTCCTTTTAGCCACATTTTCCTCTCTTTTCCAGGCTGTCCAGAGTCTGTGTTGTCCTCTGGTTCCCCAAGAACGCCCTGTGAGTGGCTGCCACCATGTTTGGCTTCCCACCCATGCTATGGTTGGGAGCCCCTCCAGGCAGCAGTTTCCTAAATAAGGCATCTTTCCTGCCTTATTGTATTGTAAACACTTCAGGGTGTCTATCTTTCTGCTGATTCGTCTTCATCTCTTTGTCTTTCCATTCCAGTGTTTCATAGAGACTAAAATATAGGAGTTACAATCATACTGATTTGGCTGGCTGAATCATTTTACTCTTCTTTTTTTTTCTCAACTATTACCTCTGTGTAGGTGACTATTATGTATTTCTCTCAAATCCTTCAGCTGAGTATTGGAATTTATATTGAGTATCCTGTGATCACCTAAAAAGCAGCATTTCTACGATCATACTTATTGTCTTTCCCCACCAAATTTCTTCTTCCTTTTCAGTGAAACCAACATTTTCCCAGTTATCCAGACTAACATTTGTTCATTTTGTCCATCTATATCAATTGGTCTCATATTTTGGCCATTTATTTCTTTTGATATTGCCCTCATATTTATTCTAGTGAATATATTTTTACTGCCACCCTCCTAGACCACACCTCCTCTGTCTCATGCCTGAGTTAACCGCTTTACTCTCCTACCTTGTTTTTGGGCTTCTCTGTTTCCCTTTCTAATCTGTCCCTGTTTCCTCCTAAAACGATTCTCACAGTGTTGCTCTGGCACCTCTAGAAGTGCTATCTGTTTGCTGTCAAATCAGATCCACTCTCCTGCCTGGTTCTCACTGC
The DNA here is from genome assembly GCF_000696425.1 of Galeopterus variegatus. Classification (NCBI taxonomy): domain Eukaryota; kingdom Metazoa; phylum Chordata; class Mammalia; order Dermoptera; family Cynocephalidae; genus Galeopterus; species Galeopterus variegatus. The sequence continues at coordinate 309,583 of NW_007728629.1, read as the reverse complement.
CTTCACAATCCAGACCCTACCCTACTGACCCTCCTCTGCTTCCCACTACTAAGCAGCACAGCCCACATCTCGAGTTATCTCAATTCTTCATTAATTCTGGTTCACACAAACACTTGTCAATCCCAACTGCAAGGCCCATCTGTCTGGAAGTTTCTCCTCTTGTCTCTTCCCCCTTACCTATCAGTATCCTTCCCATTCTTTCAGGATGTGTTCTGGTTCTAATCCTCTATCATTTTTCTTTCAACTTTCTCCTCCCCTCTCTACTCTCTCTTTTCTCTTATCTCCGACTGCAGATATATTGTATCAGACCATGTTTCACTAATTGTTTTCATTTGTTAGGTTTCATTTGTTAGGAATATAAACCATGGCTTATATTCCTTGAAAGTTATCACAGAGTCACAATACCCAACACAATGCTGACCATGCAGTGGGTGACCACGTAATATTAGTGGGTAAATTATATGAACTTGTAGTGGTGGCATTTTCTAGGTCATCACCTCCAGGCCAGTGGAATGATATTTTCTCAGGATAACTAAATGAAGCAAGGGAAGAGGAGGCTCCTCAATGTCTCCAATTCCCAAGTGAGATATTTTTTATTTTGGCCCTGGATAGTAGAATTAGATATTGGAAAATAATAATAATTAGTATTTGTATGCTATTTAACTGTTGATAAAGCACTTTCACTGACATTAACTTATTTATAATTTTGTAAGTTCTTCCAGAATTGCTATGTACTTTGGGATGTGCAAAGATGAGTGGAGAAAGTCAGGGTGGGAAATTTGGATTTACAAAAATATTCTCTAGTGGATTGCTTTGTTTTTGGTCCCAAGGAAGCCTATTTCTTGTAGCGTTGAGAAAGATATATATGTAGATCTGAGAGAAAATGGGTTTACTCCTCTGATATTTCAGCAAAAAAGGGAATTTAGATATACAAGGAATAAATGTGAATGTTAGCCCTCAGGAGCTAGTGATAGCAAAAGACCAAAGATCCCATGTTCCTATATCCAGGTCATACTACAGAGAAACTTTGAACTTCTCCTCCTCACACTAGCTTGTATAGTTTAACAGTTTTCCTGTTAATAGAATGGAGCAGATGGCACAAAATTTCAGAGAAAGACAACAAAAGTGAAAGGAAAAGAAGGACTGAAAATGAAAAATGCGTCAGTGAAAAAGAAGAGTTGCACCAGAATGGGAATGCTTATTTTTAAGATTATATCGCCACCTAGTAAATCAGCACAGAAATACATCCATAGAAAGTGGCAGCTTCAGCCTGGTGCTGAGCTCTAATCCTCTGGTTAGCAATTCGTGCTGATACCTTTCTCTCTAAATATCTGAACACATGACAATATAAGAATGTTTCCTATGCAACATTTTTGAGCTCTTAGTGCTCAATCTCAGCTCACATTCTCCTACCCATCTAGGTTATGGGATGAAGAAGTCAACAGCACACATTTTAGAAATGAAAATGTGTCAAGAATTTCTCTCAATCAGAAAATGATTAGTTAAAACTACCCACGTTATCATTTTCAAATTCGAAATAATTTAACTCAGAACTGTTCATTAGGGAATGAATTTTGCACTTTTGACTTTCATATCTGCCTAGCAAAAGAAGTGGTCTGGTCATGGTCTTTCTTTGTGAGGAATCACTGGAAACGTGGAATTAAAAAACACTAAACAGGAAGCCCTACTATTTTTTTTCTTAACCCATGTCTTTATTTTTTCTGTTATTTTTAATACTCTCATTTCTTCTGCAGTGGTTGTTTCCACTGAATGCTTGATCACCCACCCTGATTTTGTCTTTTATAAAGAGCTCTTAGCTTGATAAAATACTGCACAGTGTTTAAAGGTTTGGTGTCCACAGATGATTACTCAGGTGGCATTCTGGCTATATCCCCTGCTAGTTACATTTTTTTCATCTGTGAGATGTGGATAGCAATAATATATACATCATGGGGCTTTTAGGAGGAATAAATTAAGCAGCAAGTGCTCAACAATGTTAACTACTATTATTAATAACAAAATACAGAGATTAGAAATGGTACAAAGAATAGAAAAGTTTTAGCCAGACAGATAGATACAGAGAGAGAAGGCATGTTTTCTGAGACCAGGGAACCATCAATATTAAATTCAAGTTCTTACAAAATCTTGAAGGTGTACCTTCACTCTTTTTTCCTACTATCTTCCTTCCTTTTAGAAACCTATTCTTACCTCAGCCCACCAAATAATATTTCCATTTTAGTTTAAAGACAGCTTAGAATATTTTGACAGAAGGAATCACCAAGAATTTAGGATAGAAAGTGGGGAAGGGGAGAGCCTGTTGTGGGAGTCTTTTCCATGGGGGCTGTCAATCATAAAACTATCAACTTTGCTTCACGCAGATGTGACAGAGTCTGCTCTTTGTCCTTTAACAGCCATTTTTCCCCCTTAAGGTAAGAGAACTTCATGCAGATACATAATCATGTAGTTACATATGTCCTCGTTTCCTTCTCAAGTAAATGTGGCCTTGGACATGTGATGTGTGTAACTTCTGGGTCATGTCCTGATGGAGTACGTGCGTGCCCTTCTTCCCTTGCTTTTTTCTCTATTTCTGCTGGCTGGGATGTGGATCTGACGCATGAGCAGTGATTGTGGATCAAGACATGGATGCTAAGTTTTGAAGAGGAGCAAGCAACAAGATAACAGGAGCCTGGCTTCCTGGCACTGCTCATTTGTCACAATAGCCCTGGAATGCCTATGCAGACCTGTACATGAGGGAGAAGCCCATTCCCATCTTATTTAAGCTTCTGTATTCCTGAGTCTCTTTGTTACAATTGTCTAAACTGTATACTAGCAGTGTCAAAGGATAACAAGCACTGGAAATATGAATATAAAATTATAGATTTTAAGTATGGAGAATGCACACTGCAAGGTACTACTTCTCAAAGATTGGTCCTTCAAGGATGTTGAAATAAAGACTTTTCATGTATACCAAGAGAAAATTCTCTTCTCAGTAGCCAGTTGGTAGGGGAATTCTATTGCATGGGGCTAGGGAGGAGTGATCCTGCTTTCTTAAAAACAGGCTGTGAAGAACTTAACTCACAACAGAAGGGTGGCTTCACTGGCCAAAGAAACAACTCTGCACGAAAAAGACGAGAAAGGAGTAAGGGCTGGATCTCAGCATGGTGTGTTGGGAGAAGCATGGAAAAGGCTGTGGGTTGGTGGACAGATGAAAGAAGGACATTGGGGAGAAAATAAAAGTATTATTAAGATATTTGCTACTTGGATTACAATGTAAATCCTATTTTCTATCTCTCGTGATAATAAGTAACCATTATTGAACACTTCCAGTGTGCCAAACACTGTTCTAAGGGCTTTACATCTGTAACAATGTAATACTTATAGAAACTCTGAGGCAGGTGCAATTATTTATGTTTTCCAGATAAATAAACTGAAGCGTAGAGAGGTGAAATTACTTGCCAAAAGTCATACCTGCTAGTAAGTTTGGCATTTGAACACAAGCATTTTGCTCTAATCAGTATGCTCTACTATTACTAGAAAATGCTGACTAAATTTTCCATTGCTAACCATTTTCTTCAGGCAGTGGATTTTGGTTACACGGAAGCTTCAGAAAAAAGGCATAACTGTGCACATTGTTATATTTGGTTAATCAATATACATTATCATACTGAAAGGTTCCCAGTAAATAAATCTGTTTAACTCTGTTTAATTCAGAATATCCCAAGTGTACTTGACCATACATATTTGGTCCTGTTTTTGGTACTTACTTATTTATGTGGCTTTGGACAAGTCAGTGCAGATTTCAGGGCTTCAGATTCTTGATCTAGTAGAATATGACCTTGAACTTAATGAAGAGCTGACTAGTAAAATGCGAGTTTAAGAGCCAGGCTTGTATATGGAAAAGGCTAAAGCAGAGATAGAGCTATGATAGGCCAGATGATTAAGTCCATTTCTAAGTGGAAAGGGCAGAAGTAGAATCAGGGAAATTTTGTGATGAGAGACTTTTCCTTAAGTACAAGTATTTGTTTGGGCTCTGCATTTAAACTTCATAAACATGGAGACATCTCTGATTTCCATACTGCCTCAGATCCCACTGCATTTCCTCCTAGTTTCTTTCTCCAGCTTGTGACCCAGGACATCCAATCAGTTATTTTCCATTTACCTTGTTCATGTAGTACCTTGACGAAACTGTAAAGGAACAGCTCAAACTTATTTGACAGTTGATCCTTGGTCAGGTGAACAAGGCAGAGCAAGATATTCCACACAGAGGGAGTAGCATATGGGAAGGTTCAAGTGTAAGGAAGGGTGAGGTGGGTTCTGTAATCTGTGAGCAGTGCGCACTGGGAGAGTGTGCATTCGTGGGACTGTAGGTGGAGAGGTTGGTGAAACAGAAAGACCACATGGAGAAGGAGCTGGAAATGTAAGCTGCGTCTGGGTGGTGAAGTGTGTTCCACGTGTTGTTTTATGGCTGCCTCTCCCTGCATAGATTCAAGATTTAAATATATTTCAATAGGAATTTCCGACAATTAAACGCAAAAGAAAACTCTCTTCATTCTCTTCAGATTCCATAACATTTTACTGTATCTTTCTCAGAAAAATTAGGATAGAAGTTAAAGTACAGTCAATTTCCCAATTCTGTTCTAATAGAAAAATCTAATTATCATGATGCCGTGATTGGATGTATCACAAATTTTCAAATGTGTGTTTATTTATGTAGAAATAATTTCCCCTCTTTCTGTAATATGATAACTACCACAATAAGATCCTCATGATGTGTGCTGCCTTATAAGTATGTCTACTATATATGATGAATTTTTGGAACTTTTGAAATTAAATTCAGCTCTAGATGAGACCAGAAGAAAAGGGAAAATTGCACTTTAAATGTAATTGATGTTATTATTGGAGACCACTGGTTAAGGTAGGCCGCATTAGTGCATGAGAAACCTCGATTTATAAGACACAAAACAGACTTCTCTACCTGGTCTCAGCCTATCTATTCAGCCTCATTTATCTCTGTCTGCTCCTTTCTTACCTCACAGTCCCACACACCTGCTCTGTCCCTACCCTGCATCCCTCACTGCTCCCTGAAAATTCCTTCCCGTTTACACTAAGCTTTTGAACATGCTCTTTCCTCTACCTGGTCCAGGTAGAGACTTATCTTGGGCTGTTATAGTACTGTTTTGATACAATTTAAGTAACTCTCAGCATTAATTTCGTACTGTCAATAAGATCAGCTATTATTAATCTTCAGTTTGATTAGAGAGGGATGAAGGAAGGAGACTTGTCCCCCAACTCCTCTTTTCAGAGATAACCTCTGTTATCCAAATTCATGTCTAGTAATTTAGAGGAGGAATATCTGTCGGTGAGATCCTCCCGGAAGAGCAAACTGGTGGGCTGGGGAGTGGGGGAAACCGGGGGGTGGGGGGGGGGTAAGCAAGGAGAAAGAAATCTACTCTGTTCCAGGTATTTCACTTCCTGAGTCAGCAAATGTGATCCCATTTAGTCTTGCTACAATCCTGTAAGGTTGCAATCACTATTTCCATTTTACTTTAAGAGCAGAACACTCAAAAAGTAAATAACATTTCCAGGATTATTCAGTTAACAAGATAACAAAGCTAGAATTTGAATCTAAGATATTAAACTCAAAATCTACCACTCTTACCAATGGCTTTGATTAATTCTTTATTATAGATAAGGTAGGAAGTAAATGGTATCAAGATATTATTGGGATGGTAATTATCTCCTGACTTATAGCCCAGTGTTCTAACCCTATTCCTTTTGAAATACAGTTGGCCCTTGATCAACATAGGTTTGAACTGCATGTATCCACTTATACAAGGATTTTTTGAAAAAAATATTCATATACTACTGTAAATATATTTTTTCTTCCTTACAATTTTTTTAATAACATTTTCTTTTTACTAGCTTACTTTGTAAGAATACAGTATATAATACATGCAACATATGAAATATGTGTGATCAATTTTTTATGTTTTTGGTAAGGCTTCTGGTCAACAGTAGGCTATTAGTTAAATTTTGGGGGGCTCAAAAGTCACATGCAGATTTTTGACTGTGGAGGGGTAGGTGACCCTAACCCCTGCTTTGTTCAAGGGTCAACTAACACTTTCTTTTAGGTGAGAATGTGCTATCCTACAAGTTTTGGTTGTGGCCATCAACTTAATTAATTTGGCACTTGGCACTACTCATATTTTTTTCTTGGAAGTGATTGGTGATCTTATATAATTTTTGACCACCTGATATATATAGATCAAAGAGCACACATTGCAAAACATGGATAATTCAGGATCTCAAAATTACTCTTGGTTAAATGCCTTACTTGCTCTTTAAATACGTTGAATTAAACTAAACAGAATGGGCTAACTTAGATGTTAGAATGAGAGTTTAATAAGCTATATTCTAAAAGCCCTTGAGACTCTGAATTCTTTGATTATGATATTTAGAATTGCTATGATGTGTTACAAAGTAAGGGCAATCAGGAAAAATAAGAGATGAAAGTGGCTTCTGTAATGTTGAAGGTGGTTGAAAGTATAGGGAAGAGTAAAAAAAAGCTTGAATATCCTACAGCATTAGACAATGGTAATACAAAAAAGGAATATTGTAATAGCAACGTTTTAAATGGGAAAATAGCTTTGCTTTATCCCACCCTGGTTTGTTTGTCTGATCCTTCCAGTTGATTGGAAAAGTAAGTTCTTAATAGAATCCTCAATAACAACAACAACAACAACAACAAAAATGAAAATTAGCATAGGATAAATGCTTTCAAAGCCACTGAAGTTCAAGTGGACAAGTGATATGAAAGGGTTAACTTCTTGTCTTCAATTTTCTAATAAACTTGGTAACAGACTATTAAAAGTTTATTAGCTTGATGCTGGTTAATCATCCTTACTGTTTCTGTTCTGGACCACAGTAAAGGCACACAAACCAAATCAACCAGCTCATGAGCCCTTCATAAAAATCTCTTTAAAATAATTTACTCAGCTTATTCACTTCCACATTTTTGAGTTCTCTGATTTATAGAATTCTCCAAATGAACCAGTACCCCAACTTGTTTGCCAAAATATAAAGATGAAAAGAAAAATGAGCTTCTCTTACAATACCCTCCGGGACTAATTACCCTGATCTGACTAGCCTGGCTGTTAGATCTGAATTATAATCATGAATAAGTTAGATCTTAATTAAAGTCATGTATGGGGTCCAAGAGGCAATGTCATACAAGCGAAAAAGCTGTTTTGTAATAAGTGGAAATTAGTATTATAATGCTTTGTGAGAAATTGGGCTTCCATTTAGAAACACATCTGCTGAGATGTATAAAAAATTTCAGGCTTAAAAAATTAACCCATGTTTTTTCCCTATATATGGCATCTTCTAAATTTTCAGTTTGGAACCATATGAAATAGTTGGGTTTCCAGTAATACAAATAAAATAATACGTTGCAAAAATTAGCTTATCTTTGTTTATTCTCTTTTACTTGCAAATTTATGGCAGCTTTTATTTAAGATTTTGAATTTTCCTAATAGTTCTCAACATTTGTGTGAGTGTAAAACAATAAAGCAAGCAAAATTTTGGTTGGGTTAGATAAATAATATAGCTGAGAATTTCCTGATAGTAGAAGGTTTAAACATTAGAAAATAGCTCTGAGGTAGATAATAGAATTTTCTTTTCTAGAGGCTTTTAAATTTAAAGAATGTTCACTCTGAAGGCGAGGGGATGAACTACTTCTATGTTTCTTGACCTGTTCCTTTCCACTGAACAATGAAACGTTCTAAATTTGTCACAGGCCATCTGAAGGAAGCAAGGTATTGAATGTGTGTACAGACCCCAACAGCAATGGCAACTGCCTTGTTAGGACAAAGCTGAGGAGTCTCAGGGCATCTGTGCCAGAAGGGATCCCAAGGTGAGTGCTGGTTTCCGTAAGAGTTAACAGCCTTACAGAGGGTGAGGAAGGACTGTAGGCCACTGTGTAAGAGCAATCAATGACAAACTACACATGGGAGAAGATTCCAGAGGGAAACTCATCTTTCTGAGAATTTTCATGTAAGTCAGGGTTTCTAGTCATTTCCTGGGGTTGGGGGAGGGGGAGCATTCCCACATTTGAATAAGACTTGGGAGTTTACAAAATTTTCTCACATTTACAGCAGGTTAGTGAATAAATAGAGATGGTCATTCCCATTTTATAATCAGAGAAATTGAGATAGAGAAATTCAACGATTTGCTTAAGGTCATAGAGCAGGAAAATGATGAGGACAGATCTCAAGTGCAAGTCTTCTGACTTTAAGGTCTGTATTTTTCATATATATCTTGCCATTTCTTTAAAGTGTTCAAAGTCCTGCTTTGCTGGGAAGTGAGGTAGGAAAGAAGCTGAACAATTATCTTTCCTAAGGAGAATTCTCAAAATGAGCAGAGTAGGGCTCTTGGCTGTTAGTGTGGACAGTTAACACCTCAGTTTCAACTACCAGATCTACAAAGCTCAGCATATAATCCCATACTAAGTAGCTTGAATGTACTTGTATAGAATGGGTCACAGGCTCTTAAATTCTCTTTCAATCCACTGGCTCACAGATTCATACACTGTTAGGGTGACATAGGATCTTAAATATTATTTAATCCAGTGATTTGATTTACACATGAGGAAACTGGGTCCTAAAAATGTTGAGCCTGTGCTTATTAGATTTATATTACAAATAGGGAAATCTCAGGGAAAATGTTTTGAATGTAATGAAAATTCTAAAATAGAATAAAAGCCACAAAAGCCCTGACCAATGCCAATGTTGCTTAATAAGAGTTGAGAAGAAAATCAGCAGTTTCTTTATTAACCAACTTTTAACATTAAATTTGTAGAATGGGATGTTGGTTTTGCCATGACATTCATGAAATGTTATACAATGTGATAAGAGGTGATGGATACAGATGATCTGAAGTCTGAGAATATTTAATCTACAAAAATACCACAATTGATACACAGCGGATTTCTTGATTTTCATAGCATTTTCTTCAGGACTTAGTAGTCTTAAAGAGTGCAGTAATTTGGAGATGTCTGCATGCTCATATGAATCATTTAGAAGTGTGCAAAGAGGGAAGCAGTAAATTTTAAAATGTGCGTCCTGTCTTCTGATGTGTCTTTTATTTGAATCATCCACATCTTTGAGTTTGGTCTGTAGCATGCTTGTTTCTTATCCCAATTTGCAATTTGTCCTGAAACAAAATCATCTGCTAGTAATGCAATGATCATTAATGCCCCGAATGAGTTACATATACAATATAATTGTACTTTCTCAGCAGTTAGAATATAAAATAAGAGCATAAAGCAGAAATCATGTATAGTCAAAGTTGCTCTTGAAGTGTCGCATAAAGTATAGCATTAAAGCAACCTGAATACATTTTATACAGCTAATTTTCCTTATTGTTTCTAGGAGTGAGCACCAGATGAAGCATCTGGCTTATTTTTAGGGTCCATATGATACAAACAAACAAAAAAGTATGGCAAATTTCATTGCTAGAATCTGAATAAGCACAGAGCATGTGCACAACGTGGGCACATGGAACTAAGACCAACTGAGGAAAGAGTGAGTTCCTCATCTCATGATCGTGCTGGGCTATTCACGTATTGACTTAAGTAGTATCAGGATTCACCTCCTTATTTAAATATTTTTTTTCTTTTTCCCTCTTTTGTTTCAAAGAGCATGGAATTGAATCAACCAAGTAAAATGTGCAAATATTACCAGCCTACTGTATGTGTTTGTTTTTAGGCCCCCCACCAACATTTTATGTCAGCAGGTAGTGAATATAAAATAAATAGAAACACTGGCTATGTATGATATTTGATGGCAACAGTGAGTAACTTGGTGACTTGGCTATGACTTCATCGAATAGCACAGATGACTTAAAAAAATCTTTTGGCCTCCTGAATGTTCAACAACTTTATCAGAAAACATAGTTACTGTCATGGAAAGTGTTTCTTTAAATGGAATTAACTCAAGAGTGGCAGAGAGGATTCATACAAATTATAACAGACATGGTTTGTAGATTTAAGCATCTAGATTCCTCCCATCAACTATACACATTTATACTAGGACTCTCAGGACACTGAGCTATATCCATTGCTGGGATGTGGCAGATCTGGGAAGAAGCTGACTTGCCAAGTGGGAAGAAGGGCTCCTAGGAGAGAGGTCTGTGCAAAGGAAGAATTCAGGTCTGATAAGCTGAGCAATGTTTATTTTTCATCCAAAACCCAAAAAGCTATGAAAACGAAGATATTCCCTACGTTTTCTGCAAACATGTTTGGTGGGAAACCTTAAGTGAATTTAAGTGAGGATGCATATCTTCTCAGAGTCTTTATTTGACCCTCTAGAATATTCATAGATATCTCTGCAGATTGTTGGAGTATTCAATTATGGGAGTTTCACCACAACCTGATGGGAGATTTGGGCACTACATGGTATGGACACTGCACTACCTTTTTAAAATAGGAAAAATTCTGAATTCTGAAACAGACTTGACTTTGGGTGAAGGAATTGTGAACTTGTGATATATTGCCATGCACAGTTTTTGCCTTTTTTCTGCTAACTTAATTTACTTTAGGTTCTAGGTTTGTAGTTTTGGACCTGTGTATTGTCTTATCCTTGACGTGACCTCTTCATTTATGCTAAAATCTAGGGTTATTGAAAAGTCTAAATAAGGATGTTTTACCCTTCTCATTTCTCCTCCTTACATAGAATCCATAAATATAAATTTTTTAGTTGTCATTTTGGCCTCTCTTGGTACCTCAAATTTGAAAAAGCAGCAGTAAAACAACTCAACTGGTCAGAAGAGGCCAAACAACAAGAGTGCTGGGTGTGTCTGGAGAACTCAGGGGCACTGGTGGTGTGGATTTGCCACACAGTGGCATGAGGCTAATGGCCTCTCTATCACTGAGATAGTCGTCATGGCTGTAATTCACTGAGAACATGCAAGAACACCCTCTGCTGTCCAGTATTTCAAAGCCCTTTATTGCTTTATTTGTAAAGAGATGCATCGGGTAAATGGAGTGCTTATAATTGTAGGTGTAGTACCAGCCATTAAAGCAAATATATTTACAGCCCCTGTAATTATGTTTTGGTAAAAGTTGTTCTGGATGGCTCAGCAGGACTCCTCCCTGGGTAATATGTTTACTTCGATATTTTCTCCAATGATGCAGAACGGTTTATAGTCCAAACATTTACTCCTGATGATACTTTTATTTCTGGCATGACCTTCTTCTCTTTCAAGTCTGAAAAGAAAAAAAAAATATTGTAGAACATATATAGAGTGACAGATAAATGTAATGTACTTCAGGAACTTATTGATTTATTGACCTAAAACCACTTTAAAAAAATCTATAATTCAAGAGCTGATGAAAGAAGGAAGGCACAGTAAGAACGATGTTAAACAAAGTACACATTTAGGCATGATGTTTGAATTCTTACCCTAATGTCCTTTGGTCTTGGATATTCTTGCACAAATTCTTTTCTACTGCTTAAGAGTTTGTGTCAAGCAACTGGACAATAGATTGTTTAACAGAAGTATTGTATTACAGCTTTCTATTTAGCGACAACATGAGCCTTCTCCTGGGAGTGTTTTAAAGCTTACTTAATTAGGTCACCTTTGGGCAAATTGAGTTTCAGACAAATTGAAAGGTATCTAAATTCTTTCAGATCACCTGAGTACCATTTAGAGTCCTGGTATGTTAATTTGCCAAATGGAACCCAGGGGAAGGAAAATAATTAAGTCCATAAAAAAAAAATAAGTAAATGCTTACTCATAAATGAGAATATCTTGTATTTGTGTAAGATCTTTGACTTTCTTTGTGGAATAGGGTATAAGATATTTGATGAAAAGGAGTTTTCATTATAATTTCATAACTGTTTCCCCAAAATGCATTTCCATGGTTTTCTCCACAACAGCTTCACAGATTGTAAGGTCATTAGGAGAAATATTTTCTCTTTATCTTGTAACTGTTTATAATGATTAATATGGTGCTTTGAATAAACGGTGACTATCTGCATTGTTTTGGGACAGTAGACACTTGGTCTTATAAAACCTAAAGAGTCTAGAGTCAAGTGAGAAACAGAAATATAACTAATACGTCTTGTGAAATTGTTTGGTCATTTAAAGCAGTGGAAATCTATGATTTTCACCTTTCTGATAACTGTTTTCTGGTGGGAAAATATCTCTCCTTTTTACAATGTGGCACAAAATGTCTATTAATCAGTGTCTCATCAGTTTCCAGAAGTAGAGAGCATGCCTTAGGCTTCTCTAAATGTGTTATTTCTTTTCCCATTCTCAGTGGAATGAACATCTGTCTATAACAGGGTCAATAAAAACCTTTTCATGACATTTTAATATGTGGATATTCAGAGAGGAACTCTTCCTTTTAAGTTGGAAGTTTTAAAATTGTAGGCTTAGACCAGTCAGCATCCTAGTTTGTTGGAAAAGAAAATGGGGCCCATATACAAGGAACAGCAAGAAGTGGAACCAAAATACGGAACGAGAGCCATGAAACTGCTTGATCTAGCCATGTCTGAATTCCACCTTTGACTTACTAGTTCCATGACTCAAAAATTCCCTTTAACTTAAGCTGGCTTCAGCTAGATTTAATTCATATGTAATTTAAAGTATCCTGACTAATAGACTTTGCATGTTTGGAAATCAAAATGGCTCAATAGAAATTGATTTTTTTCCCCCCAGAGATCTTGTCTGCTTTTTCAGGAGTTGGCATCAGGTAAAGAATGATACTTTGTATGTTGATGCACATATTACTCAATACAACTGACAAATGTGAAGTAAAATGTCTAGTTATATTCATCAGTAGCATAACTAATAAAATAGCAGTAGAAAATTTACATATTCTTTTACAGTGATGGACAAAAGGATCCAGTCTACAATACGCTTTAAAGAACAACATATAAGTACAATGATAGCATACTTCGCTAAATATAGGCTTTTATTCTCACCCATGAGAATGCATCTTACTTTTTTCACCCACTTAATTTTATGTCTGCATAAAATTCCACTTGATTCCTACTTTTGCTTTTCATCCTTTGCAATGTACAGTCTTTCTAAAGATGCTGCAGCTAGTTCAGATTCAGGGTAAGATCAAAAATTTTAAGCTGTTTAATTTCTGAAAGACAATTTTGATTTGCCTTCTGCTTCTAGGTATACCCTGCAGATGGAAAGCCAGACTGCCACATGTGGTTTGTTCTGCTCCATGTCTTGGACACAAATCATCTTTCTTCTCTCTCTCTCTTTTCTCTCTCTCTCTCTCTCTCTCTCTCTCTCTCGTTCTTATTCCCATGGTCAAAGAAAAAGAAAAATAAACCCTCATTGTAGATGGACTGTCTTGGTTGTGTCAAACCTTGTGACAATTTTCTCTGCTGGAGGAAAGATTATTTTGCCAGTTATCCCACAGTCACTCCATTTCCTTCTTAGAAGCTGGAATGTGCTCATTCCCTTTCTAATTTTTCTTATTTTGATACACATTTTAAATGAGTATGTACGCACAATTTAAAAAGTTAGGTACACATTGATTTCTTATAGATAGCAAGTCAGGTAAAGATTTGTAAGCCAAATGTTCATAAATTACAAAGTTACTTTTAGGACTCTAAATTTATTTCCAATTATTATCAATAATTATTGATATTGATTATCAGTCACCATATTCCTGTAACTATTTTGTGTATTCCCCCAAATAGAATTATTTTTGGTGAATGCAGCTGATTCAGAGTACTCCCAATACACAGTCATTTGACAGTTGTTTGTTTAACTCTGGCAAGCCTGCAGTAAATTTTAGGATATATTAAAAGATGTTTATCACACCCAGTATCTAATAAATGTAAGTACACAAAGGTTTTCAAGCCAATTCAGAAGACTCATTTTATAGGCATAAGATTATGGTAATTTATCATTAATGTTATATTCTGGATGCTGTAGTTTTGGTTGAGGTAAAGATTTGCAATTCTTCATCTCCCTGTTCATGGTCAATGTTCATCTAAGAGCTAGGATCCTGCCTAAGATTAGATTTATGCATTTGCTTTTGGTTCAAAGTTTCTTGCTCCCGCTGATAGACACAGATGCTCCTTAACTTCTCCCCACCTGAATGTGCACAGAATATAATTATGACAGGAAGTAACATTATCTGAAATGCATTTCTGTTTATGCTTGTAGACCAAGGTCAGAACAATTAATCTGAAAGATGGTAGCACTGTAGATTATGCCAAACAATATTTTCCCCAGGAATATGATACCACATATCACAAATAAGCAAAATATTCATGCAGATCCTCTGCTGACCTCTCTGTCAACCTATGTTTACTGTCACTAAATATGGAGTTTACAAAATGGACTGCAGGGAATGCAGATGTTTCTAGTGGTGAGTATTTCATGCATATGGTGAAATAATATTGTGAGGGCTAATTTTATGTATCAGCTTGACTGGGCCATGGAGTGCCTAGATGTGGGGAAGTCCCATGTCTATTGCAAATATCCAGCAGACACTGTGATGTTGACTATCATGTTTAGTGTCCTAAACATGATAGTGTTCCCACTGTTACCCAGAGCAATTCGTGATATTGAGATAACACCATTAGACTATTAAGCTTCTCTAGGTAAAGTCTGGCCCTTTGTATTTGTGAAGACATAAAGGCACAGGCAACTAGGGTACTACCATTAAATCATTTTTAAAGGAAATCTTATGACTCCAATATCAGAAAGTTAACTGTTCTATTTTTAAGAAAACTTATTTAAAAACATTAACATTTTTGCCACTAATTCAATTAATGAAAAATGGCTATATTAAAACGACTTTTCTTTAACCTCGAGCTTTCTAGAAACCAGGTAGAACCAAAAAATAAAGTCACTCCAGAGACATGGTAATTGGTGATTAGCACATTTCAAGTGTGCTACTGCTGAAACACCATTGCTGGTGTTAAAAGACAAAATTACAACCAACTTAGTTATAAATCTAATTGGCTTTTATTTATGTTCCATAAACTGGGACAGCCTTCATTCTACAAAATAGAATGAGAGCTCCCCAATAGTGGATTTTGTAAGGTGGAAACAAGGAAACAGAACAATAGGGGGAAAAAAAGCTGATTGTTTAACATCAGGTTACTTCAGGTTTTTATTTATTTATTTTTTATATGGGTTAAAGCAGAGGGAACTTCCTGATCATGCTGACTCACGTGGACTGAAATCTCCTGTTTTCAAGGAAAATTGGTCTGTTTTGAGATCTACCTCCTTCCTTAAAGTTTCAGTCTAATTATGTGGCATTTAGCATGAGTGACTCCAGTTGGGTTTGTTCTGGTTTGTTGGGGCTTAGCACAAGAGCTCAGTTCAAAACGATGGCTTTCCGTAATTCTTTTCCAATATTGCTATGCTTAGAGTGGAGGCTGGCTTGGGAATCTCTGCTACCCCCGTTATCTCTTTCTTACCAAGAAAAATACCCATTGCTTGTCTTACTGTGTACATGGGAGGTGCAATGCAGAGTATGTGTTTGCGTTAGAGTATTCCATAACCCCTCTATTGGCTATAGGTGGGGATTAAAAATCAATTGTCAAATTAAGTTAGCAGGGTAATAATCATTTGGCAGAATTGGAAGCTAATGCTTTAAACTCTCTTTGACAAAAATCACAGATTTTTTCTATCTCTCCTACTGTCATCAATTACATCATTCTACAGGACACAGGAGTCAGGGCTGTCAATAGCAAACTCTGATGTTCTGGTGACTCTACTTTGAAATCAGGCTACAACTGTACTTTTTGAACTAATCAGCCCTATATAAATTTTTCTATTGTATAGACATGATCTAAAACACATAAGGTATTCTGGAGTTTGAAGACACTTTATATCAGTCTAAAAACCATGTTTTTAAAAATTAATTTTAAAAGCTATTGGTCTATGTAGACTGGATTCAGGGATTTGAGTTTTATTTTCAGCTTTATGTCCTTATTTAAAAAGCAGATGTATCATCAGGAAAAAAAAAAATGTTTGGGGCCGGCCCGGTGGCGCACTGCTATAGTGCACCGATTGGGAAGCGTGGTGGCGCTCCCGCCGAGGGTTCGGATCCCACATACAGACCGGCCGCTCACTGGCTGAGCGAGAGGCGGGAGCGACACCGAGGGTTGCGATCCCGTGGCTGGTCCCGGCCCGGTACGGGCGCGACACTGAGGGTTGCGATCCGTTGCCGGTCACGAAAAAAGACAAAAAGAAAAAAAAAAAAATGTTTGTATCAAAGAGCATAGGAATTTGATCCTATGAGTGATTGCTGCTATGGGACCATTTCATGCAAATTTATCTGTAAACATTTAGCAGTTAGATACCTGATGGGAGGTGGGAAGAATGGAGAAAATTAGTCAGGTGGAGAAAGAAAATTAATAACTTCCATCTGATTAGAAAAAGATAATCATGGTGTTTTCATGCAGACCAGCAGCAGCGTGGTGTTTCTTTGTCTTTCATTTTTGCTTGTCTTAGGGTGAGAGTGGGAGTCCTGAAGACTGTGGGAGGGGAACCTAGTGGATAAAGTTTACTTGGAAAGGTAAGACAACTGAATACATTTCGGATTAAAACATAGCTACTCAGGTCTCTTATTAAAAAAAGATTAAAAGCTGGAAATATATTTGTAAGATTTGTTTCTCAAAGCTCACTGGTGTTTTCACAGCTGCCAACAAATCCTGGTTGAATTAGAAACATGTATTCTACTAATATCTGAGGGAAACCAAGAGTACTGACTGATATGTTTGAAAGTGGTTGGATGTTGTCTATAAAAGATGCCTAAAGAAAATCGCTTTTTTTTTTTTCCTTTTTAATCTTAGGTCATAAATATGTACTTACAAAAAAGTATAGTGTTAGAGATTAGTAATTTGTTATATTTAGGGTTTTTCCTATTTATATGATTACTCAGGGCTTACAAATTTACTTAGCTGAAACTGAAATAACTATATTTTATTTAATCATTTCTGAGTTTGGAACATGGAATCATAACTAAACTATAATTAAAGTGTGCATTTATTCTAGCAAATCTAAAATTTTTTTGAAAAAATGTGATTGTGATGGTAATGTTCTGTATCTTGACTTTGGTGATGGTCACATGAATCTGCACATGTGATAAAATTACATCAAACTAAACACACACACATACACATAAAACTAGTAAAATCAGAATAAGGTGATGGATTTTATCTGTGTCAATTTCCTGATGGATTGTTCTATAGTTATGTAAGAGGTTATCATTAGGGGTAACTGGGTATTATGGATTGAATTGTGTCCCCCCAAAAGTTTTATGTGTTGGAGGCTTGGTCTTCACTGTGACAGTGTGAAGAGGGAGGGAAGTCCTATTATCGTTATTGAAAGGTGGGGCCTTGAAGAGGTGATGAGATTGTAGGACCCTGCAGCAGCGAATGGATTAAAAATGTTGGTCAAGAGCGTAGTTTGGAGGGCTTTAAAAGGAGAGATCATGAGGAGCTATTGCTCTCTCTTCTCCACCATTTCCTGCCATGTGAGACCCTGCATTGCTGTAAAACCACCACCAAAGAAAACCATCACTAGATGTGTTCCCTGGACTTTGGACTTCCCAGGCTCTGAAACTGTAAGCAGTAAATTTCATTTTCTTATAAATAACCTAGTTCCAGGTATTTTCTTATAAGCAACAGGAACAGACTAATACACTGGGCAAAGTGCTTACCAGAGAGCTCCCTGCATCATTTCTTACAACTGCATGAGAATCTATAATTATCCCCCCCAAAAAGTTAAAAAATTTGTGAATATTATAAATACATAACTCTTTATTCCATTACTTCTTTGAAAGTTGATATTTAAACATTGTAAAAAGCTAACAGTATTGAAATTACTCTGAGAATTTTTGGAAGAATTCAGAATCTATAATTTTTCTACAGAAAGTTTTTATTTATATGCCATCTACCCATGGTTCTAAAAGTAAAATCCTGAATTATTTGTTATGTTCATACACTCATAAAATTGCCAACATGTGACTAGATAAATTGTTTTAAATTAATCCAACAGGGTAGAGCAGAAGAATACAATATTGTCTATACAAAGATTTACTATCATAGATAATAATAGTGTATTGTAAGATTTTTGCTAAATGAGTAGATTATATCTGCTCTTGCCATGGAGAAGGGGATGGGTAAGTATGTGAGAAGGTCAATATGTTCATTTGTTTTACTATAGTAAACATATTACTACATATATATCTCATAACATCATGTTATATACCTTAAATATATACAATAATATTCATTTTAAAGCCTATCATGTTGTACATAATAAGTACATACAATTTTTATTTGCCAATTTAAAAAGTTTTAAAAAATTACTTCGAAAAAAGTCCTACTATAAGTGCATAGGGAGGGAGAAACATTTATTTTTATCATGCCTGTGGATAAGTTGGTTTGAGCAGAAACATAATTTTTATATCACATTAAAATATATTTTCTTAATGATTATCAAAAGTTTACATAAATTTTTAAAAATAGCATTTATTTATTTATTTCTACTCTGCTGATTGTGAGGAATGTTATATATTAGGACAACAAAGCAACTTTATTTCCTAATCCTTAAAGATCCTTACAAAATATGCAGCCATTATTTATTCATCAGCTATTTTTGAATAGCTACAGTGAAGTGCTATGTCAGATGACACAGATATAATGGTAAACAAGAAAAATAGGCTTTACCTTAAAAGCCTGTGTCCAGCTGAGAACTCTTTTGTACCAATAATGCTATAATAGAATTTATTACTAACTAGTACTGTCAGATTTGATGCTAATCACTCTATGTTTATTTTTTCATTAATACCATAAACTTCAAAGAAATCTCTGGGAGGCAGGTTTCTGGAATAAAGGTGATTTTATATATGAATGAGTTAGAGGTTGGAAGAACTCAAATTTATGGTAAATTTCACTGGTAGTTTATAAAAAGGAAAATCCATTGAAACTTAATTCAGAAAAATTCTTGTGGGCAGCCCTCCACCAGACTGGCAGGAGGTAGGAAGTGCATCTGGGGACCTCAACAGCCATGGGCAGCCCCTGACATTCCTGCAGACACCACTGCCACACAGGTGGTAGACCACAGCTACTGCTACAGCCACTTACACTGCAAGGGCAGCTGACAACCACAGCAACAGCCACCACCACTATGCAGGTGACCCACAGACCACTTGACTGCATTGGAAAATGAAAGTCATCAGAGGAGTCCAGGAAAATGCATGAGTGAATGCAGACCCATGACACAGTGGCCCAGTCCACAGGGAAATTATGCTGCCACATGTGGTAGCACACCTCAGGGTGAGAGGTGAGTGCACAGACCACACAACTGCCTTGATCCAGGGAGAGACATATGCAGAACCCCCTGAGAGTGCAGAAACCAGGTTAACCAAGTAGAGTAAGAAAGAAAATTCCCAATCACCACCAACCCATCTTCCAAACGAGGGTAGCAAGGACCTCCTGTAGGAAAGAGGAAAGAGAAACTGCTCAGGGTCACCCATTCAAACTGAGGAGCTCCAATTTACCACCATACAGCCATTAGGGTCATGGGAAACTAGTTGAAGGGTCAACAAGCCCAGCCAGGGGCACTTACACCAGCCAAAGAACAACAGGGCACCCAGCTGCTTCTCCCAAGAACTCAAGAACTCACCCATACCCTCAATGAGCCAGCACAGTGTCACTAACCTTGATGAGAAATCACTAAGTGCCCTAGTGCCTAGGCTATGGAGGCACTCACACACAATCCCAACACTGAATATGGCCAAGGAACCCACATGGAGATTACACTACCACCTCTACCCAGAACCAATATTAAAATATCCTCCTCAAAGGTCAATACAAAACACATCTACAGGAAGAAATCTCTCTCCTCAGTGCCCACTCCAGAGTAATAGGAGAAGCAACTGCTCTACCAGATGATCAGACTTCATTGTAGAGATACAGAAATACAAAAAGAAATTAAGAAAATATGAACACTACCAAAGGAGTATGATAATTCTCAACTACCAGAACCCACAGAACATGAAACCCTTGAAATGACTGAAAAGAATTCTGAGTAACAATCTTAAGGAAACAATGAGATAAAAGAAGACTCAGACAACACAATGATATGAGAAAGAGTAGCCAGGATATGAAGGAGGAAATTTAAAGAGAGAGTAATACCTAAAAAATAATGTAGCAGAGAATTCTGGAGCCGAAGGATTCATTCAATGAAATAAAAAACACCCTGAGAGCTTAAATAGCAGTTTAGAACAAACAGAAGAAAGAATTTCTGATCTTGAAGATAGTCTTTTTGAAATAATTCAGGTGGACAAAAAAAGAAAAAGAAAAAAGAATTTAAAAAATGAAGAAAATCTAAGAGTGCTAGTAGACAACCCTAAGCATACACGCATCCTATTCATGAGTGTTCCAGAAGGGGAGGAGAAAGGAAAAGGCATTAAAAACCTATTCAATGAAATAACAGCAGAAGACTTCCCAGGTATAGGGAAAGACATGGACCTTCAAATCCAGGAGGCTTAAAGATCCCTAAACAGATTCAATCCAAAAAAGTCTTCTCTGAGACATATTACTGTCAAACTGGCAAAACTCAAAGACAAAGGTAGAATCTTAAAAACAGCAAGAGAAAAATGTCAAGTCACCTATAAGGGAGTTCCCATCTGACTAACAGCAGACTTCTCAACAGAAACTCTACAAGCCAAAAAATAATGGGATAGTATATTCAAAACTAAAATAAAAAAACTGCCAGCCAAGAATACTCTACCCAACAAGGCTATTCTTAGAAATGAGAAAGAAATAGTGTATTTCCCAGACAAACATAAACTGTGGGAGTTCATCACCACATGACCAGACCTGTAAGAATTCCTCAAGGGAAACCTGTGTCTGAAATCTGAAAAATGATAATCACCACCACAAATACACAAGAAAGAACAAAACCCACTACTAGAAAAATGAGAATGAGAAAGAGAAAGAAGCTATATCTTACTACCTCAAAAAAAAAAAAAAAAAAAAAAAAACACCAAACACAAATAATAAAGGGGGAAAAAAGGAACAAAAGATATATTTAAAACATCCAAATGAAAATGATAAAATGCCAGGAGTAAGACAAAACCTTTCAATAACACTGTGAATGTAAATGGGTCAAGTTTCCCATTCAAGAGACACAGACTGACTGGATTAAAAAGCTAGACCAAACTATATGCTGTCTTCAAGACAATCACCTTGCCTGTAAAGACACACACAGACTGATGGTGAAGGGATGGAAGAAGATATATCACACAAATGGAAAGTAAAAACAAGCAGGAGTAGCTATTCTTATGTTGGATAAAATAGATTTTAAACCAAAAACCATAAAAAGAGACAAAGATGGTCATATAATGATACAGGGATCCATCTAACAAGAAGACATAAAATTCATAATGTATATGCACCCAAAACTAGCACCCACCCAGATAAAGCAAACACTATTAGATCTAAAGAAAGAGATAGACCTCAATATACTAACACTCCTCCCTCAGTGCTGAACAGATCATCTATGGAACAAATTAACAGATAAACACAGGATTTAAACTGCACCCTAGACCAGTGGACCTGGAAGATATCTATAGAACATGTCTTCCAACAACTACATAATATACATTCATCTCATCAGCAAATAGAACATTCTCCAGGATGGACCACATGCTAGGTTACAAATGAAGTCTCAACAAATTTGAGAAAATTGAAGTCATTTCAAGTATCTTTTCAGACCACAATGAATTAAAACTAGAAATCAATAACAAGTGAAACTCTGGAAACTATACAGAAACATGGAAATTAAACAAAATGCTCCTGAACAACCCATGGGTCAAAGGAGAAATTAAACAGGAAATCAAAAAACTTCTTGTAACTAATGAAAATAAAGACACAAGGCACATCACACCAAAACCTGTGGGAAAATGAAAAAGCAGTACTAAGAGGAAAGTTTATTGCAATGAACACTTACATAAAAGAATAGAAAGATTTCAAATAAACAACCTAACACTACATCTCAAAGAACTAGAAAAACAAGAACAATCCAATCTCAAGATTAGTAGACAAAAAGAAATAATTAAAATTAAAGCAGAACTAAATAGAATAGACCCCAAAATGATATAAAAGATCAATGAAGCAAAAAGTTGGTTTTTTGAGAAGATAAACAAAATAGACAAGCCATTAGCTACGCTAACTGAGAAGTCCCAAATAACAAAAATCAAAAATGGAAAAGGAGACATTACAACCAATACCATGGAAACATAAAGAACCATTAGTGACTATTATAAACAACCATACACCAACAAATTTGAAAACTCAGAGAAAATGGACAAATTTCTGGAAACATACAAACTACCAAGATGGAACCAAGAAGAAATAGAAAACCTGAACAGATCAATAACAAGCAATGAGAATGAAGCAGTAATCAGCAGCCTCCCAACAAAGAAAGCCCAGGACTGGATGGCTTTATTACTGAGTTCTACCAAACATTTAAAGAGGAATTAACACCAATTCTCTTCAAACTATTCCAAAAAATTGAAACAGCTGTTCTTCCAAACTTATAGTATGAGGCCAGCATCACCCTGATACCAAAACCAGACAAAATATAACAAAAAAAGAAAAGTATAGGCCAATATCTCTGATGAACATGTATACAAAAATCCTCAACAAAATATTAGCAAACAGAATACAGCAATACATCAAAAAAAACTATACACCACGATCAAGTGGGATTCATCCCAGGGATGCAAGGATCATTCAACATATGCAAATCAATAAATGTGATATACCACATCAACAAAATCAAGGACAAAAACCATATGATTATCTCAATAGGTACACAAAAAATATTCAATACAATTCGACATTCCTTCATGATAAAGACTGTCAGCTAATTAGGTATAGAAGGAAAGTATCTCAACACAATAAAAGCCATATATGACAAACCCACCACTAATATAACCTGAATGAGGAATAGGACAAGGATGCCCACTCTCACCACTCCTATTTAACAGAGTATTGGAAAAACTAACCAAAGAAATCAGGCAAAAGAAAGAAATAAAAGGCATCTGGATTGGAAAAGATGAAGTCAAACTGTCTCTGTTTGTAGATGATGTGATCCTATATATAGAAAAACCTAAGGGCTTTACCAATAAACTCTTAGTTTGATTTCAATGATCAATGATTTCAAGTAAAGTTGCAGGATACAAAATCAACATGCAAAAATTAGTATTGTTTTTATACTCCAATAATGAAGTAGCAGAAAAAGAAATTTTAAAAAACTTCCATTTACAATAGTCATCAATGGGGCCCACCCAGTGTCCTGAGGTCTGAAACCAGGGACTGACCCCTCCTCCCACAGCTAGGCAAGGAGCCCTCCAAAAACACGACTTCCATGTGGTTGGCCTACCACAGCCACCACAATAGCTACAGCTGCCACAAAAGTGGCTAGATGCCATAACTACTATGCAGATGGCCCATAACTACCACTGGAGTGCATTGACACAAGGAGAGTCACCAGCAGAGACAAAGAAAAGAAGAGGATGTCTCTCTCAACAAAGCCCATTCCAGAATGATAGAAGAAGCATCTATGCTATGATAATAGTGGGGGACCCGAACACACCTTTCTCATCACTGGACAAATCAGCTAGGCAACAAATCAAGAGAGTAACTGTTCCTCTTTCAGAAGAAGAAAAGAAATCTAAGGTTATCAGAGGTGGGAGGTGGGAGGCAGAGGAGGATAAACAGAGATTGGATAAGGGGCATAAAGAATAAGTACAATTTGTAATAATGTATATGCTAATAATATTGATTGAATCAACATACATCAACACTGAGCCCCCAAAATATGTATAATCAATTATGATTCAATAAAAAAAACCACAATAGTTATCAAAAAAGTAAAACACCTAGGAATAAACTTAACCAAGGAGTTTAAAGATCTTCACAAGGAAAACTACAAATTACTGCTGAAAGAAATTAGAGAGGATACAAAAAGATGGGAAGACATTCCATGCTCCTGTATTGAAAGAATTAACATTGTGAAAATGTCCATACTACCCAAAGCAATCTACAGATTCAATGAAATTCCTTTAAAAATACCAACGCCATTCTTCATAGAAATAGAAAAAACAATCCTACCACTCATATGAGACAACAAAAGACCCCAAATAGACAAAGCAATCTTGAACAAACAAACAAATAATAATAAAGCCAGAGGCATAACACTAGCTGACTTCAAATTATAATGCAAAGCTACAGTAACCAGAACAGCATGGTACTACCATAAAAACAGATGAGTAGAGCAGTGGAGCAGAAAAGAGAACTCAGAAATCAACCCACATGCTTAAATCCAGTCGATCTTTGACAAAGGCAACAGGAACATACATTGGGGAAAAGACTGCCTTTTCAGTAGATGGTTCTGGGAAAACTGGACATCCATATGTAGAAGATGAAACTGTACCTGTACCTCTCACTATATATCAAAGTAAACTCAAAATACATTAAATACTTAAGCATAATCCCTGAAACTATAAAACTCTTAAAAGAAAACATAGGGGAAACATTTTAGGAATCAAGAGTGGGCAAAGACATTATGGATAAGACCCTAAAAGCACAGTCAACAAAAGAAAAAAGTAAAAAAGGGGATTTTATCAAACTAAAAAGCTTCTGCACAGCAAGAGAAACAGTTAACAGAGTGAAAGACAAACCTACAGAATGTGAGAAAAAAACTTGCAAATTATGCATTCAACAGAGGATTAATATCCAGAATATACAAGGAACTCAAACAATTTAACAGTAAAAAAGCAAGTAACCCATTTTAAAGGAAGATATACAAGATGGCCAACAGACACATGAAAAAAATGCTCGACATCAGTACGCATCAGGGAAATGCGAATCAAAACCACATTGAGATATTTCACCCCAGTGAGACTTTATATTATCAAAAGGCAGAGAATAACAAATGCTGGTGAGAATGTAGAAAGAGAGGAACCCTCTTACACTGTTGTTGGCACTGTAAATTAGTGCAGACCTTATGGAAAACAGTACGGAAGTTTCTCAAACAACTACAGATAGAACTGCCATATGATCAGCAATCCCACTGCTAGGTATGTAGCAAAGGAATGGGAATGATCATGTCTAAGGGATACCTGCACTCCCATGTTTACTGCAGCTCTACTTACACTAGCCAAGAGTGGGAACCAGCCTACATGTCCACTGATGGATAACTGGATAAGGAAAATGTGGTATATATGCACAATGGACTAGTTCTATGCCATAAAGAAGAATGAAGTTCTGCCATTCGTAGCAACATGGATGAACTTAGAGGAAGTTATGTTAAGTGAAATAGGCTTGGCATGGAAAGCGAAATACTGCACGTCCTCCCTCATAAGTGGGAGCTAAAAAAGTAAATAAGTTAAAGGAAGAAAGATACAATAGTCACAATAATACATTCGAACTTTTGAAAGCAGAGAACAGGACTGAGGCCAACTCAAGTGGGAAAGGGGCAGAGAGAGGAGGGATTAATGAGAAATCGGTAAAGGACCAAAAAAAATAATTACATTGTGTAATGCTGAATATGCAAATTATCCTGATTTGAGCATCACATATTGCACACAGGTATTGATATTCAATGCTGTACACTACAGATAGGTACAATCATGTTTCAATTTAAAAAATCTTATTTGAATTTTAAAGAAAGAGATGGAAGCTCAACCTATTGACCTATGCAGAAGGAAATGTAATGCTACTATACTACTTTATGCTTCAAGAAAATATAATTACAGTCATATTAATGGAAACAGTTTAATCTTGCTCAACTTTTAATAGACTAACAGATAAATTATTTTTAAAAAATTAAAAAAGATGGGAGAAAATGTAAATGCCAGTGTAAAGTTACAGTTGATAGAGCCTGGGGTGTGGAAGGGAGTGAGAAGAGGCACAGAGAAGAAACATCAAGAGAAATATTTGATGGTTGATGGAACAGGGATGGAGTTTAAGGATGTTGTAGAAGTCTCCTCCACCAGAGTGGAATATATACTTTATGTAAAGGTGTATCTGTACTAAATATATTTAGCAAAACTAAATTTCTGGCCCCAAAATTAAGATTCAGAAATTTCTGAATATATGTTGAAAAATAAGTAGCTTCATGACTATCAAACCTTAGAGGTATACCAGGATTATGATTCTACTCACGTCATTTTCCATATTCTTAGTCATCGAATCTTGCCTGAGTTTTCCAGTTCGCATACATCCACACCTTATGCTTGATTTTTATTTTTAGAAGTCATGATGAGTGCTGGTCAACATCTAGGCCTTCCCAACGCAATCAATTACCTTGACTTAGTGCTAAAGAAATCTGATCGCCCAAACTGTCAATCCTGACCTCTGTTAAGAAAACATACTTCTTTCATTGCATATGATGTACATAGTCCTAAGAGATTATAGTTTTTAAACATCTTATTTGCTGGAAAAAAAAAAAAAAAACTATTGAAGCACTATGGTGTGGTAGCAATGCAATATCTGTAAAGAGAATGTTTTCCAATTTAAAACCTACTCAACTCTTGAGGAATTCTTGAAAATAATTGTTGATCTGAGGTAATTTGTTTTAAAAGATTAGACTTGCAACATAAAACACATTATTTCTGCATCTGTTATCTACATTATATTTGTTTAAAAACACTTAGGCAGTAAGAGTCTTGCTAAATAAAGCACATACCTATAAGGCAAAGTTTAGGAGATGGTAATGGCAGTAATTTTGTCGTAATGTCTGCCTCAGATAGGAAGTCTTACCTCCAGGGTCTGTTTTCCGGTAAGGTTTAAGGGAAGGAACATGGTTAGCTATTAGTGGCAAATGTGGAACAGGCACCTGGGCAAATAACTCAGGTAGTCTCAGTTTCAGTTTATTCGTCTTCACAATGAAGGAGTACTACTGTCATTCACTGAATGACCAACAACAGTGTCGAACACCCAGTAATAATAGGTAACGTGTACTGGGTGCTTATGGTCTGGCAGCTTCTATACCATGTGCTTGTACATGAATCTCATTTGACCTTCCCGACTATTAGAATCTCCATTTTAAACAGAAAGACACCAAGGGTCACAGAGGCCCTAGTTCATAGTAAGTTAAGTTGTGGAAAAGAGACCAAAACACATTCATCTCTGATTCCAAAGTTCTCATGCTTAAAATGCTACCCTATATGGGCTACTTTGTGTTAATTTAAGGGTTCCCACAGCTCAAATACTCTATTAGTAACTCTCAATCCCTATTCTCTGGACCCTGGGGGTGGGGGCTCAGACCTAATGTAAGACACTCACATATCACATGTGCCCAAAGCAAAATTTGTGGACTAGATAACATTATGCACATGAATATACTATATTTTAATGGTAAACAGATGCCATGTGTTAATAAAAGCAAAATGCAGTTCATTATTGTTTACATGTTAGTTTTTTTCTAATCAACAGTTTCTAAAAGTACTGTCAGTATAGGAAGTAAAAGCTGTTTTGATATTAAGTAGGGATCATCAGCCTTAAGGTCACTGCACAATTCCAGGGGTGCCATTCCATAGACCCCTGTGTGAATAAGGTCCCATAGAGTTGTATAATGCACAAGTTGTACCAATGTACGTGTCCAAATTCAAAGTCTGGAAATCAGCATTTTGTCAAAATGGGCATTAATGAAAAATGAAACAACATTCTTCATTGTATTGCCTTTGTTTATATTACCAAAAAGGTGACTTTGAAAATACATGGTTAATATTATTTTATTAAAAGTAACAGAAAAAAATAATGGTGATAACAAGATTGAAGTTTATTTCAGGACTGGTATGTTGCTTGGGAGTGTCAGGGACCATGCTTCTCTCCTGTTGTGTTGCCATTCTCAGCATGGGGCATTCAACTATCTGCCTGCTTAATCTCTAGTAATCATGTCTGTATTCCAGACAGCAGGGAAGAGGAAAGGATTAAAAGAGCGTGAGTCCCTCTTTAAGAACACTTCTTGGAAGTCCTTCTGTCTGTATCTCATTTGGTCAAAATTTAACTACTTGATACAAGGAAGGCTGTGTGGATTCCAGCTAAAACTTACTTGACTGGGGAGGGGAGGAAGGGACAAAGGGACTTTGGGGGAAAAAAGTAGCAGTTTCTGCTAAATATACTGGTTTCTGGCCATATGCATTTCCTTTATTTCTAAAACTAAGATTAGAAAGCATTCCTCAAGATTCCATAACTTTCTTGTATTTTAAAGATTTTTCTCATATTTAACAGTGGTTAGTTCCAAGGACATGGTAATGAAATAATTACTTTTTTTTTTTTGTCTTTTTGTCTTTTTCCGTGTCTGGCAACGGATCGCAACCCTCAGTGTTGCCCCCGTACCGGACCGGGGACCGGCAACGGGACCGCAACCCTCGGTGCTGCCCCCACGCCTCGCTCAGCCAGTGAGCGGGAACCGGTCCGTATGTGGGATCCGAACCCTCGGGTGGGAGCGCCGCCGCGCTTCCCAAGCGGCGCACTATCCAGTGCGCCACCAGGCCGGCCCAAAATAATTACTTTTTTTAGGCATTAAGCTCAATAATAAATGTAGGTACACATTGGTACACCTTAAAACTTTGTTTGAGGGGTAATGGTAACATAGATTCAAGGAAATGCAGGCAATGTTTGAATATGTGGAAAGAATGGCATTTCCCTTCCTCATCTCTGGATTGCACAGGAAAGCACCATAAGTCCTCTTGCTGACTATAGTGCTTTACTAGGGCTGCCATAACAAGGTACCACAGGCTGGGTGACTTAAACATCAGAAATTTATTTTCTTACAATTCTGGAGGCCAAAAGCCCAAGATCGAGGTGTTGGCAGGGTTGGTTTCTTCTGAGGACTCTCTCTTTGGCTTGCGGACATAGTCATCTTCTCCCTGTGTCCTCATGTGGTCTTCCCTTTGTGTGTGTCTGTGTCCTAATCTCATCTTTTTTTTCCCTTTCAGCTATATTGAGGTATAATTGAAAAATAGAATTGTATATATTTAATGTGTACAACTTGATGTTCTGATATATGTATGCATTGTGAAGTATTCATCCCAATCATACTTAATAATATATTTATTACCTCACATAGTTAACATTTTCTTCCTTTCTTTTCTCTTTCTTTCTTCCTTCCTTCCTTTCTCTCTTTTGAATTTCATTTATAAATGTCTTATAATTTTCAGTGTACAAGTCTTTCACATCTTTAGTTGTTTATTCCTAAAAAAAAAAAAAAATATATAT
>NW_007728629.1:201723-279289 GCF_000696425.1 Galeopterus variegatus | reverse complement strand
AAAAAACAAAAAAAAAAAAAAAAAAAAAAAACACCAAACACAAATAATAAAGGGGGAAAAAAGGAACAAAAGATATATTTAAAACATCCAAATGAAAATGATAAAATGCCAGGAGTAAGACAAAACCTTTCAATAACACTGTGAATGTAAATGGGTCAAGTTTCCCATTCAAGAGACACAGACTGACTGGATTAAAAAGCTAGACCAAACTATATGCTGTCTTCAAGACAATCACCTTGCCTGTAAAGACACACACAGACTGATGGTGAAGGGATGGAAGAAGATATATCACACAAATGGAAAGTAAAAACAAGCAGGAGTAGCTATTCTTATGTTGGATAAAATAGATTTTAAACCAAAAACCATAAAAAGAGACAAAGATGGTCATATAATGATACAGGGATCCATCTAACAAGAAGACATAAAATTCATAATGTATATGCACCCAAAACTAGCACCCACCCAGATAAAGCAAACACTATTAGATCTAAAGAAAGAGATAGACCTCAATATACTAACACTCCTCCCTCAGTGCTGAACAGATCATCTATGGAACAAATTAACAGATAAACACAGGATTTAAACTGCACCCTAGACCAGTGGACCTGGAAGATATCTATAGAACATGTCTTCCAACAACTACATAATATACATTCATCTCATCAGCAAATAGAACATTCTCCAGGATGGACCACATGCTAGGTTACAAATGAAGTCTCAACAAATTTGAGAAAATTGAAGTCATTTCAAGTATCTTTTCAGACCACAATGAATTAAAACTAGAAATCAATAACAAGTGAAACTCTGGAAACTATACAGAAACATGGAAATTAAACAAAATGCTCCTGAACAACCCATGGGTCAAAGGAGAAATTAAACAGGAAATCAAAAAACTTCTTGTAACTAATGAAAATAAAGACACAAGGCACATCACACCAAAACCTGTGGGAAAATGAAAAAGCAGTACTAAGAGGAAAGTTTATTGCAATGAACACTTACATAAAAGAATAGAAAGATTTCAAATAAACAACCTAACACTACATCTCAAAGAACTAGAAAAACAAGAACAATCCAATCTCAAGATTAGTAGACAAAAAGAAATAATTAAAATTAAAGCAGAACTAAATAGAATAGACCCCAAAATGATATAAAAGATCAATGAAGCAAAAAGTTGGTTTTTTGAGAAGATAAACAAAATAGACAAGCCATTAGCTACGCTAACTG
Source organism: Galeopterus variegatus (assembly GCF_000696425.1). Taxonomy (NCBI): domain Eukaryota; kingdom Metazoa; phylum Chordata; class Mammalia; order Dermoptera; family Cynocephalidae; genus Galeopterus; species Galeopterus variegatus. The sequence goes on along the minus strand of NW_007728629.1, from coordinate 278,065 downwards.
AGAAGTCCCAAATAACAAAAATCAAAAATGGAAAAGGAGACATTACAACCAATACCATGGAAACATAAAGAACCATTAGTGACTATTATAAACAACCATACACCAACAAATTTGAAAACTCAGAGAAAATGGACAAATTTCTGGAAACATACAAACTACCAAGATGGAACCAAGAAGAAATAGAAAACCTGAACAGATCAATAACAAGCAATGAGAATGAAGCAGTAATCAGCAGCCTCCCAACAAAGAAAGCCCAGGACTGGATGGCTTTATTACTGAGTTCTACCAAACATTTAAAGAGGAATTAACACCAATTCTCTTCAAACTATTCCAAAAAATTGAAACAGCTGTTCTTCCAAACTTATAGTATGAGGCCAGCATCACCCTGATACCAAAACCAGACAAAATATAACAAAAAAAGAAAAGTATAGGCCAATATCTCTGATGAACATGTATACAAAAATCCTCAACAAAATATTAGCAAACAGAATACAGCAATACATCAAAAAAAACTATACACCACGATCAAGTGGGATTCATCCCAGGGATGCAAGGATCATTCAACATATGCAAATCAATAAATGTGATATACCACATCAACAAAATCAAGGACAAAAACCATATGATTATCTCAATAGGTACACAAAAAATATTCAATACAATTCGACATTCCTTCATGATAAAGACTGTCAGCTAATTAGGTATAGAAGGAAAGTATCTCAACACAATAAAAGCCATATATGACAAACCCACCACTAATATAACCTGAATGAGGAATAGGACAAGGATGCCCACTCTCACCACTCCTATTTAACAGAGTATTGGAAAAACTAACCAAAGAAATCAGGCAAAAGAAAGAAATAAAAGGCATCTGGATTGGAAAAGATGAAGTCAAACTGTCTCTGTTTGTAGATGATGTGATCCTATATATAGAAAAACCTAAGGGCTTTACCAATAAACTCTTAGTTTGATTTCAATGATCAATGATTTCAAGTAAAGTTGCAGGATACAAAATCAACATGCAAAAATTAGTATTGTTTTTATACTCCAATAATGAAGTAGCAGAAAAAGAAATTTTAAAAAACTTCCATTTACAATAGTCATCAATGGGGCCCACCCAGTGTCCTGAGGTCTGAAACCAGGGACTGACCCCTCCTCCCACAGCTAGGCAAGGAGCCCTCCAAAAACACGACTTCCATGTGGTTGGCCTACCACAGCCACCACAATAGCTACAGCTGCCACAAAAGTGGCTAGATGCCATAACTACTATGCAGATGGCCCATAACTACCACTGGAGTGCATTGACACAAGGAGAGTCACCAGCAGAGACAAAGAAAAGAAGAGGATGTCTCTCTCAACAAAGCCCATTCCAGAATGATAGAAGAAGCATCTATGCTATGATAATAGTGGGGGACCCGAACACACCTTTCTCATCACTGGACAAATCAGCTAGGCAACAAATCAAGAGAGTAACTGTTCCTCTTTCAGAAGAAGAAAAGAAATCTAAGGTTATCAGAGGTGGGAGGTGGGAGGCAGAGGAGGATAAACAGAGATTGGATAAGGGGCATAAAGAATAAGTACAATTTGTAATAATGTATATGCTAATAATATTGATTGAATCAACGAAGAAAAGAAATCTAAGGCTATCAGAGGTGGGAGGTGGGAGGCAGAGGAGGATAAACAGAGATTGGATAAGGGGCATAAAGAATAAGTACAATTTGTAATAATGTATATGCTAATAATATTGATTGAATCAACATACATCAACACTGAGCCCCCAAAATATGTATAATCAATTATGATTCAATAAAAAAAACCACAATAGTTATCAAAAAAGTAAAACACCTAGGAATAAACTTAACCAAGGAGTTTAAAGATCTTCACAAGGAAAACTACAAATTACTGCTGAAAGAAATTAGAGAGGATACAAAAAGATGGGAAGACATTCCATGCTCCTGTATTGAAAGAATTAACATTGTGAAAATGTCCATACTACCCAAAGCAATCTACAGATTCAATGAAATTCCTTTAAAAATACCAACGCCATTCTTCATAGAAATAGAAAAAACAATCCTACCACTCATATGAGACAACAAAAGACCCCAAATAGACAAAGCAATCTTGAACAAACAAACAAATAATAATAAAGCCAGAGGCATAACACTAGCTGACTTCAAATTATAATGCAAAGCTACAGTAACCAGAACAGCATGGTACTACCATAAAAACAGATGAGTAGAGCAGTGGAGCAGAAAAGAGAACTCAGAAATCAACCCACATGCTTAAATCCAGTCGATCTTTGACAAAGGCAACAGGAACATACATTGGGGAAAAGACTGCCTTTTCAGTAGATGGTTCTGGGAAAACTGGACATCCATATGTAGAAGATGAAACTGTACCTGTACCTCTCACTATATATCAAAGTAAACTCAAAATACATTAAATACTTAAGCATAATCCCTGAAACTATAAAACTCTTAAAAGAAAACATAGGGGAAACATTTTAGGAATCAAGAGTGGGCAAAGACATTATGGATAAGACCCTAAAAGCACAGTCAACAAAAGAAAAAAGTAAAAAAGGGGATTTTATCAAACTAAAAAGCTTCTGCACAGCAAGAGAAACAGTTAACAGAGTGAAAGACAAACCTACAGAATGTGAGAAAAAAACTTGCAAATTATGCATTCAACAGAGGATTAATATCCAGAATATACAAGGAACTCAAACAATTTAACAGTAAAAAAGCAAGTAACCCATTTTAAAGGAAGATATACAAGATGGCCAACAGACACATGAAAAAAATGCTCGACATCAGTACGCATCAGGGAAATGCGAATCAAAACCACATTGAGATATTTCACCCCAGTGAGACTTTATATTATCAAAAGGCAGAGAATAACAAATGCTGGTGAGAATGTAGAAAGAGAGGAACCCTCTTACACTGTTGTTGGCACTGTAAATTAGTGCAGACCTTATGGAAAACAGTACGGAAGTTTCTCAAACAACTACAGATAGAACTGCCATATGATCAGCAATCCCACTGCTAGGTATGTAGCAAAGGAATGGGAATGATCATGTCTAAGGGATACCTGCACTCCCATGTTTACTGCAGCTCTACTTACACTAGCCAAGAGTGGGAACCAGCCTACATGTCCACTGATGGATAACTGGATAAGGAAAATGTGGTATATATGCACAATGGACTAGTTCTATGCCATAAAGAAGAATGAAGTTCTGCCATTCGTAGCAACATGGATGAACTTAGAGGAAGTTATGTTAAGTGAAATAGGCTTGGCATGGAAAGCGAAATACTGCACGTCCTCCCTCATAAGTGGGAGCTAAAAAAGTAAATAAGTTAAAGGAAGAAAGATACAATAGTCACAATAATACATTCGAACTTTTGAAAGCAGAGAACAGGACTGAGGCCAACTCAAGTGGGAAAGGGGCAGAGAGAGGAGGGATTAATGAGAAATCGGTAAAGGACCAAAAAAAATAATTACATTGTGTAATGCTGAATATGCAAATTATCCTGATTTGAGCATCACATATTGCACACAGGTATTGATATTCAATGCTGTACACTACAGATAGGTACAATCATGTTTCAATTTAAAAAATCTTATTTGAATTTTAAAGAAAGAGATGGAAGCTCAACCTATTGACCTATGCAGAAGGAAATGTAATGCTACTATACTACTTTATGCTTCAAGAAAATATAATTACAGTCATATTAATGGAAACAGTTTAATCTTGCTCAACTTTTAATAGACTAACAGATAAATTATTTTTAAAAAATTAAAAAAGATGGGAGAAAATGTAAATGCCAGTGTAAAGTTACAGTTGATAGAGCCTGGGGTGTGGAAGGGAGTGAGAAGAGGCACAGAGAAGAAACATCAAGAGAAATATTTGATGGTTGATGGAACAGGGATGGAGTTTAAGGATGTTGTAGAAGTCTCCTCCACCAGAGTGGAATATATACTTTATGTAAAGGTGTATCTGTACTAAATATATTTAGCAAAACTAAATTTCTGGCCCCAAAATTAAGATTCAGAAATTTCTGAATATATGTTGAAAAATAAGTAGCTTCATGACTATCAAACCTTAGAGGTATACCAGGATTATGATTCTACTCACGTCATTTTCCATATTCTTAGTCATCGAATCTTGCCTGAGTTTTCCAGTTCGCATACATCCACACCTTATGCTTGATTTTTATTTTTAGAAGTCATGATGAGTGCTGGTCAACATCTAGGCCTTCCCAACGCAATCAATTACCTTGACTTAGTGCTAAAGAAATCTGATCGCCCAAACTGTCAATCCTGACCTCTGTTAAGAAAACATACTTCTTTCATTGCATATGATGTACATAGTCCTAAGAGATTATAGTTTTTAAACATCTTATTTGCTGGAAAAAAAAAAAAAAAACTATTGAAGCACTATGGTGTGGTAGCAATGCAATATCTGTAAAGAGAATGTTTTCCAATTTAAAACCTACTCAACTCTTGAGGAATTCTTGAAAATAATTGTTGATCTGAGGTAATTTGTTTTAAAAGATTAGACTTGCAACATAAAACACATTATTTCTGCATCTGTTATCTACATTATATTTGTTTAAAAACACTTAGGCAGTAAGAGTCTTGCTAAATAAAGCACATACCTATAAGGCAAAGTTTAGGAGATGGTAATGGCAGTAATTTTGTCGTAATGTCTGCCTCAGATAGGAAGTCTTACCTCCAGGGTCTGTTTTCCGGTAAGGTTTAAGGGAAGGAACATGGTTAGCTATTAGTGGCAAATGTGGAACAGGCACCTGGGCAAATAACTCAGGTAGTCTCAGTTTCAGTTTATTCGTCTTCACAATGAAGGAGTACTACTGTCATTCACTGAATGACCAACAACAGTGTCGAACACCCAGTAATAATAGGTAACGTGTACTGGGTGCTTATGGTCTGGCAGCTTCTATACCATGTGCTTGTACATGAATCTCATTTGACCTTCCCGACTATTAGAATCTCCATTTTAAACAGAAAGACACCAAGGGTCACAGAGGCCCTAGTTCATAGTAAGTTAAGTTGTGGAAAAGAGACCAAAACACATTCATCTCTGATTCCAAAGTTCTCATGCTTAAAATGCTACCCTATATGGGCTACTTTGTGTTAATTTAAGGGTTCCCACAGCTCAAATACTCTATTAGTAACTCTCAATCCCTATTCTCTGGACCCTGGGGGTGGGGGCTCAGACCTAATGTAAGACACTCACATATCACATGTGCCCAAAGCAAAATTTGTGGACTAGATAACATTATGCACATGAATATACTATATTTTAATGGTAAACAGATGCCATGTGTTAATAAAAGCAAAATGCAGTTCATTATTGTTTACATGTTAGTTTTTTTCTAATCAACAGTTTCTAAAAGTACTGTCAGTATAGGAAGTAAAAGCTGTTTTGATATTAAGTAGGGATCATCAGCCTTAAGGTCACTGCACAATTCCAGGGGTGCCATTCCATAGACCCCTGTGTGAATAAGGTCCCATAGAGTTGTATAATGCACAAGTTGTACCAATGTACGTGTCCAAATTCAAAGTCTGGAAATCAGCATTTTGTCAAAATGGGCATTAATGAAAAATGAAACAACATTCTTCATTGTATTGCCTTTGTTTATATTACCAAAAAGGTGACTTTGAAAATACATGGTTAATATTATTTTATTAAAAGTAACAGAAAAAAATAATGGTGATAACAAGATTGAAGTTTATTTCAGGACTGGTATGTTGCTTGGGAGTGTCAGGGACCATGCTTCTCTCCTGTTGTGTTGCCATTCTCAGCATGGGGCATTCAACTATCTGCCTGCTTAATCTCTAGTAATCATGTCTGTATTCCAGACAGCAGGGAAGAGGAAAGGATTAAAAGAGCGTGAGTCCCTCTTTAAGAACACTTCTTGGAAGTCCTTCTGTCTGTATCTCATTTGGTCAAAATTTAACTACTTGATACAAGGAAGGCTGTGTGGATTCCAGCTAAAACTTACTTGACTGGGGAGGGGAGGAAGGGACAAAGGGACTTTGGGGGAAAAAAGTAGCAGTTTCTGCTAAATATACTGGTTTCTGGCCATATGCATTTCCTTTATTTCTAAAACTAAGATTAGAAAGCATTCCTCAAGATTCCATAACTTTCTTGTATTTTAAAGATTTTTCTCATATTTAACAGTGGTTAGTTCCAAGGACATGGTAATGAAATAATTACTTTTTTTTTTTTGTCTTTTTGTCTTTTTCCGTGTCTGGCAACGGATCGCAACCCTCAGTGTTGCCCCCGTACCGGACCGGGGACCGGCAACGGGACCGCAACCCTCGGTGCTGCCCCCACGCCTCGCTCAGCCAGTGAGCGGGAACCGGTCCGTATGTGGGATCCGAACCCTCGGGTGGGAGCGCCGCCGCGCTTCCCAAGCGGCGCACTATCCAGTGCGCCACCAGGCCGGCCCAAAATAATTACTTTTTTTAGGCATTAAGCTCAATAATAAATGTAGGTACACATTGGTACACCTTAAAACTTTGTTTGAGGGGTAATGGTAACATAGATTCAAGGAAATGCAGGCAATGTTTGAATATGTGGAAAGAATGGCATTTCCCTTCCTCATCTCTGGATTGCACAGGAAAGCACCATAAGTCCTCTTGCTGACTATAGTGCTTTACTAGGGCTGCCATAACAAGGTACCACAGGCTGGGTGACTTAAACATCAGAAATTTATTTTCTTACAATTCTGGAGGCCAAAAGCCCAAGAACCGGTCTGTATGTGGGATCCGAACCCTCGGCGGGAGCGCCGCCGCGCTTCCCAAGCGGCGCACTATCCAGTGCGCCACCAGGCCGGCCCAAAATAATTACTTTTTTTAGGCATTAAGCTCAATAATAAATGTAGGTACACATTGGTACACCTTAAAACTTTGTTTGAGGGGTAATGGTAACATAGATTCAAGGAAATGCAGGCAATGTTTGAATATGTGGAAAGAATGGCATTTCCCTTCCTCATCTCTGGATTGCACAGGAAAGCACCATAAGTCCTCTTGCTGACTATAGTGCTTTACTAGGGCTGCCATAACAAGGTACCACAGGCTGGGTGACTTAAACATCAGAAATTTATTTTCTTACAATTCTGGAGGCCAAAAGCCCAAGATCGAGGTGTTGGCAGGGTTGGTTTCTTCTGAGGACTCTCTCTTTGGCTTGCGGACATAGTCATCTTCTCCCTGTGTCCTCATGTGGTCTTCCCTTTGTGTGTGTCTGTGTCCTAATCTCATCTTTTTTTTCCCTTTCAGCTATATTGAGGTATAATTGAAAAATAGAATTGTATATATTTAATGTGTACAACTTGATGTTCTGATATATGTATGCATTGTGAAGTATTCATCCCAATCATACTTAATAATATATTTATTACCTCACATAGTTAACATTTTCTTCCTTTCTTTTCTCTTTCTTTCTTCCTTCCTTCCTTTCTCTCTTTTGAATTTCATTTATAAATGTCTTATAAGGTCTAGGATGCATAAAAAATGCAATTAAGAAAAGATAAAAATCATTAAATGTTCTGCTGAAGGGAAATCTTTAATCTCAGATCTCTAGTTCTGCAAATCTATACTTATATGCTTATAAGAATATATACTTACATACACAAGTTATCTATATCTGCAATCTATGCTTCTGTGTGTGTGTGTATATATACACATATATACACATATATACACATATATACATACACAAATCTATACTTATCTCTCTCTCTGTGTACATATATACATACATACATATATATATATATATATATATGTTGCTATTGTAAACAGGATTGTTTTCTTAATTTTTTTTAAATAGTTTATTGTTAGTTTAAGAAATGCAACTGATTTTTACATATTGATTTTGTATCCTGCAATTTAATCGAATTCATTTTTTAGTTCTAACAGTTTTTTTTTGTTGTGGCTCTTGAGCCTTTAAGGTTTTCTACATATATGATCATGTCATTTGAAAACAGAGATAATTTTACTTCTTTCTCTCCAATTTGGATGATTTTATTAACTTTCTGTCTGGATATTTTATTGAAAGTGTGCTATTAAAGTCTTGCACTATTATTGTATCACTGTCAACTTCTATCAAATCTGTCAATATTTGCTTTTCATGTTTAGGTGCTCTGATGTTGGGTACATATATATTTATAATTGTTACAACTTCCCATTGAATTGACACTTTCATCATTATATGATAACTTTCTTTGTCTCTAGAGACAGTTTTTAACTTATACTTTATTTTGATGATATAAATATAGCCATCCTGCCTGCTTTGTTTTGGTTACCATTTACATGAAATATCTTTTTTTCATCTCTTTTCTTATAGCTGGATCTTTATTTTGAAACCTATTCCACCATTTTATGTCTTTTTATTGGGGAGTTGAATCTATTTATGTTTAAAGTTATTAATAGAGAAGTATTTGCTATTGCCATTTTGTTAAATTTTTCCTGTTTTCCTTGTAGTTCTTTTACCCCCCTTTTTTTCCTCTTACTGTTTTCCTTTGTTTTATTATTTTTGATTTTTTTTTGTATTGATGGTCTTTGATTTCTTTTTCTTTCTATTTTATGTAACTTCTATAGGTATTTTCTTTGTGGTTACCATGGAGATGCTGTAAAAATATCTTGTTGTTATAACAATGTATTTTAAGCTGATAAAAACTTAACTTGCATAAAAAAGCCCTACAGTTTTACCTCTCTTCCCAACATTTTATGTTATTGATCTCACAATTTACATCTATTTGTATTGTGTATCCATTAACATAACTTTAATTATAGTTATTTTTAATAATTTTGTCTTTTAACTTTTATACTAGAATTAAAAGTGATTTCCTGCCACCATTACAGTAATACAGTATTCTGTATACAAATATTTGTATACATATTCACCTTTACCAATGACTTTGATACTCTTTTTGCTGTCATGTTGCTGTGTAGAATTCTTTCATTTCAACTTGATGAATTTCCTTTAGCATTTCTTTAAGGCAAGTCTAGTGATGATTTACTCAGCTTTTGTTTATCTGAGAAAGTCTTTTTCTCTTCTTCCTTTTTGTAGGGAAACTTACTTAGCCTGGTATAGTATTCTTGATTGGCAGGATTTTTTTCCTTTCAGCACTATGAATATGTTATCCAACTGTCTTCTGACATGCAAGGTTGCTGCTGAAAAATCTGCTGATAATATTACTAGAGTTCCCTCATATGTCACTTTTATCTTTCTGCTTTTAAAATTCTCTTTGTCTATAACTTTTGACAATTTGATTATGTGTTTTGCTGTGAGTCATTTTGTATTCACTTTATTTGGTGTCTTTTGGACCTACTGGATCTGGACGTCTATTTCTTTCCACAGATTCAGGAAGTTTTCTACCATTATTTATTTGAATAAGTCTTGTGGCCTTTTCTGTCTCTTCTTCTTCCTTTTCAACTGCCATAATGTGTATATTGGTCTGCTTGATGGTGTCTTATAAATCCCTGTAGAAATATGATTAGTTTTTGTGTGTTGACCTCATATCCTGCAACTGTGCTAAACTCTCTTACTAGTTTTAGGAAGATTTTGGATTTTTGTTTTTGTTCTGTACATTTCTTGGAATTTTCTACATAATCATGTTGTCTGCAAATACAAGCAGTTTTATTTTTTCCTTTCTAGTCTGTATGTCTTCTGCTAACTTTTTCTTTTTTTTTTTTTTTTTTTTTTTTTGCTCTTCTGGATGATTTTCAATGACCTATCTTCAAGTTTGTGGATTCTTTCTTTTGCTTGATCTAGTCTGCCGTTGAACCCCTGCATTGAATTTTTTTTAGTTTAATTATTGTATTCTTCAATTTTGTATTAGTCCATTTCTGTTGCTTATAAAAGAAATACCTGAAACTGGGTAATCCGTAAAGAAATAATATTTATTGCTTACGGTTTCAGAGTCTAGGAAGACCCAAGACCAGGGAACACATCTATTGAGAACCTTATTGGTGGGTATTAACCCTTTACAGTAAAGCAGGGTGTCACATGGTGGATGGAAGAAGAAAAGAGAGCCAACTCTTCACTCCTTTTCTGCTTAAAGCCCTCAGAACTACAGCCATGATAACCATTAATGGATTAACCCGTTCACTTGGGCATGGTCCTCACAATCTAATCACCCCATCAAGGTTCCACCTTTCAATTACTGTAATAGGATTTGCCATCCTCTCAACACAGTCACAGTGGGGATTAAGTTTTGGGGGGTACATTCAATCCACAGCAAGCACTGTGATTTACTTTTGGTACTTTTTAGTGTTTTCTGTGTCTTTGTTGAAAGTTTTACTTTTCTTATGCATTGTGCTCCTGACTTTGGTGAATATCTTTATGATTGTTATTTTAAATCTTCTTGAATTCCAAATCATTTATCTTCATTTCATTAAGGTTAATGTCTGAACATTTATTGTTCATTTTTATTAGGAATATATTTACCCATTTCTTCATTTTCCTTGACTCTCTCTGTTGATGTTTGTACATTAGAGAAAACAGCCAGCTTTGTACAGGAGAGGACACTCACCAATCAGCATGACCAGAGGCTTTGGGTGCATCTCAAACCTCTGTTTATTCAAACCTCTGTCTTTGTTCTAAGTGACTCTAGGAGTCTAGAATATGCCAAGTTTCATCAGTGCCCTGAGACAGGCAAGATGGAAGCCAGTCCCTTTAGTAGGTGCTGGAAAAGCTGGGACACTAGATATGTGGCCCAATTCCTTCTTTCCTCAAGGAGAAGCTGGGAGCTGGAGTTTATCACCCATTTGCTCTCCACTGTGGAGAAGAGCTATGGCAAATGCCTGCAAGATCATTCAGACTGTGTGCTCTTTCAAACTGCTGCTTTGCTCTCTGCAGCCCCTAGAGTTCTAGCAGATGCCAGGCTCCAGCAACTCTCAGGAATAAAGTTAGAAGCCAGGCTCTTGGGTAGCAGGCAGAAAAGTTGATGGAGATAGGGTGTGGGGAAAAATATGTAGTGCATCTCCTTCCAGGGAAACTGGTTTGGTTTTATTCCTGGAGTGAGCCTGGGGGAGGAGTCCCAGGAAGTTCTCACATACTGTTTAAGCTCCCAGTGGACTAGTGATTGTCTGTCCTGTGAGTTCCCTAAGATAAGCAAGTTAGAAGCTAGACCTTGGGCCAGTAACCAGAGAAGTTAGGGTGCTAGATGTTCTGTCTCACTCCTTCCAGGGAGAAGCTGAAAGCTGAATTTTATCTCCTGCTTGCTCTGTTTTGAGCTGGGGAGGAGCTGCAATAAGTGTTCATGTACCAGTTTAGAACCACCCCTTTGTTCTCTGTGGTGCCCCAGGGGGCTAGTAAATACCAGACTTACCTGCTCCCAGGGGCAGGTGTGTTAGAGGTCAGACAGAAGCCAGAAATGTCAGGGGACTAGACGTGCAGTCCAGCTCCTTCCAGGGATCATTTCCCTTTCTTAAAAGGATGCCTAGCGTGGCCTCACTCGGTAGAGTGTGGTGCTGATAACACCAAGGCCACAGGTTCGGATCCTATATAGGGATGGTCGGTTTGCTCACTGGCTGAGCGTGGTGCTGACAACACCAAGCCAAGGGTTGAGATCCCCTTACCAGTCATCTTAAAAAAATAATAATAATAAAAATAAAAAAATAAAAGGGTGCCATTCATATTGGATCAGAGCTCACCTCAATGATCTCATTTTAACTTAATTATCTCTTAACTACCCCATCCCCAAACACAACCACATTGTGAGGTAGTGGAGGTTAGGACTTCAACATATGAATTTTGAGGGTACACAATTCTGTCCATAACACTACCCCCTCCTCTCTCACAGAGAATTGCATGTGCATACTTTCAGCTTTTCAGAACTTTACAGTTAACTATTTTCTCTGCTGCTTCTGTGGCTTTTCCTTTGTAGGATTTAGCTGGCTCTACTACTTCCTGTCCTCTACTCTTCTCTATATACTCTTACATTTTACAGGTGGTTTCATCCAACCTCCCTCGAGACCCCAGGGATTCTAATGACATCTCAAACTCAACATGGCTAAACAGAAATCTTGATGTCTGTCACCACCCATCAACTCCTCCTCTGTCTCAGCAAACACTACCACTGATTACTATCACTGCACAAAACCAAAAACTTTGGAGTCATCCTTTTTGCTTCTTGTTTCTTCACACCCTGCATCCAATGCAGCAAAAAAGACAAAACAAAGCAAAACTAAAAACCAAACAAAAACAATAACCACCCCCTCCGCCCCCAAACAAAACCAAAAAACAAACCAACAAAAACAAACAAACAAGCAAACAAAAAACAAAAAAACTTATTGGCTCTACCTTGAAATATACATTCTAATTTCCAAATTTAATTCCTCACCACTTCAAGTGCTACCATTCTGATTCAAGCCTTCCATATCTTTTGTATAGACTATAGCCATTTGTTTCTAACTAGTTTCCATTGCTCTTCTTTTGTCCTTTATTTCTCCATGCATTCCCTGCAGTGATTGTTTAGAGTTATGGTTACATGATGTTTATAAGTCTAAAATGTTATTGGTCTGTACACTTAAGATTTTTTTATTTTGCTTTATGTAAATTTTTAATTCAATTCCAATAGATGCAGAGAAAACAAACATGGTTCAGTTGATTTCTTACCTGTGCTTAGAGATCTTCAGTGGCTAACCACTACACTTTTAATGCTCTACAAGTTCCATATTGTGTGTACTCTTGAGCTCTCTAATTTCCTTTGTCACTCTGTCATGTATTCTACGCTGTTCACACTGCTTTGTTATTTTTTAATGCACCAAGTTAATTTTTGTCTTAGAGTCCTTTACCTCTGCCACAAACATTCCTTTTTAAAATTTAATCACTTGTGTTCTTATTTCTCAAATATCACGCCTAACTCATTGTTTTCTGTCAAATAGCATAGCTCCTCTACTCCCATTATTCTTTACCTTCTTTCACTGCTTTCTCTTCCTTCACAGAGATGATCATTCTTGGATATTATATCATATATTTATTTGTTCTTTTGATTTTTCTTTGTATTCTCAGGCCTAGAATAATTCTTAGTGCATTGCTAGAACTCAATAAGTTTTTTTTTTTTTTTTTTTTTGTCTTTTGTCTTTTTCCATGTCCGGCAACGGATCGCAACCCTCAGTGTTGCCCCCGCACCGGACCGGGGACCAGCAACAGGATCGCAACCCTCGGTGTTGCCCCCGCGCCTCGCTCAGCCAGTGAGCGGGAACCGGTCTGTATGTGGGATCCGAACCCTCGGCGGGAGCGCCTCCGTGCTTCCCAAGCGGCGCACTAGCGCAGTGCGCCACCGGGCCGGCCCCAAAGTTTTTGTTAAATGTGTATGTAAGACCAAAATAATTTTTAAAAACCACTTTGACCACAATTTTGAGACTATTTCAAATAAGGTTTGGTTTTTGAAATTGCTGTAGATTGGATGCCCCACTGCGCCATCCTAATGAGGCTTAATCCTCACTGTAACTGTTGAGAGTGGGAAATCCTATTATGGTAGTTGAAAGGTGGGGTTTTGAAGAGGTGATCGAATTCTAGGACCAAGCTGTAGTGAATGGATTAATAATGGTGGTCAGGGGTGTTGTTCTGAGGGCTTTAAAGGGAAAGCATGGAGAATCTGCTCTCTCTGCTCTGCCATTTTCTGCCATGTGAGACTCCCACATTGCTGTAAAGTCACCACTAAAGAAGACTCACCAGATATGTGCCCTGGACTTGGACTTCCAGCCTCTGAAACTGTAAGCAATACATTTTGTTTTCTTTATAAATTACCCAGCTCCGAGTATTTTGTTACAAGCAACAGAAATGGACTAATACAGAAATGTTCTCTCTTTTGCTCCAATTCTCCATTTTGCTTTGCATGCAGAATTTCAGCTTAAATAAAATCAATTTTCAATCTTTTCAATTTAGACAATTAAACTTCACCAAAGTTGATAAAAAATTGCTCTTGTTCTCATACATAATCCAGCAGTTAAAGCTCCTATGATACATTCATGTTTTTTCTCTAAATGTTTGCAGTTAAATAAAGTCCCATAACTTAAAATACATTTTCAAATAGAATTATGTAAATGCAAGTATCCTTACTTTATGCAAATAATTTGTACCCCTAAATGTGGCTTGTACAGGCAAATTTTGGGCAATTTAAATCTGATTTTTAATATATCAGGAAAGGCTCCCTATTTGTAAAACAACACCCTGAAGGCTTTTGTAAAACAAAGGAGAGTTTTATGATGTGAATAATCTGTCTCTAAATTCAGACTTTAAAAATCTTAGGAAAATGTTAATTTATTTGACCCTCTTTTTATATGGAAAAAAAGAATGGATCTAAGAATAATGGTAATGACAGTGAAATGACCGCAGGGTAATTATAAAATGAAATAAAATAATTATGAGAGAACACATTGTAAAATGCAATATTTTTTAAATACTAGAAATTATCTTTCAAATAAAAACAAGCAAATTTTGAGGGCCTATAGTTTGAGGCATAGTAACAGAACAAGAGAAAAAGTTCTTTTAGCTCTAAGGTAAGAAAACCATGTTTAAACTGAAAGTAACAGAAACTTTTCTACCAGAAATTGAGTGTCTTCATAAATATAATTGGTAAATCTTGACAATTTTATAATCACTTTTTTTTCCTAAGTTTTAATTTTGGTTCAATCGATTTTTTAGAAACTTAGCTTTGGCTTCGTCTTCTGAAGTTTTTTTCTTTTCCACTGAGAAACAAAACATGCCTTGTTTATCTTTTTAATTCTTAAGAAATTTCATTCAAAGTGTTAATTGGGGCTTGTAGAAAAACTAACCAACAAGATCCCAAGTAGAAATACTTATTTATTTACATGTCCCACCTATCCTTCATGTTCTCAGGAGCCTATGACTGCAAATAATGTTAAACTTCTTTATTTGCTCAAATCATAGTGACACAAAACCCCATGCCATGCATTATCTTGCCAGAAATTACTCCTGCAGAAAAGATCCTCCATATACTTCTGAGAGTTTTCCCTCTGAAGGTACTGCCTTACGTGACTCTAAAACAAGATCCTCAGATTCTTTGACTAGGGCATTTTTCTTGCCATCAGTCTGCTAACCATGTTGCTGAAGATGCTTGTGAAATATGAGCTCTGCTGGGCAAAGCTGTCTATGCTAGTGAAGGCAACACAACCTTTATTCCCATCTCAGGTAGGGTAGCTGCTCACTAACCTACTCAAAAGTCAGTCTTGCTGCCCAGATGTTGGCTGTTCCAGAAGCCAAGCCCTGCACTGCCCTGCTGTGACTGCCAAAGGCATCCTCGCTCCTGTCCTGCTGCTGGCAAGGAGCAGAAGGTCACTGCCTCCACTCACTTTCATACTGCACCCACCTGGCCAGGAGAACATCACCCCACTCCAGGAGCCATTCCAAGAATATTTCACTCTTTGGAGGCCATGTCCCTCTGGCTCCAAGCCCTGAGAGAAAGAACCTCCTCCATCTCAGTTCAAATTGCTGTCTGACAATCTACCCGAGGATTAATTACTACCTGGGATGATTGACAGTGGGAATAACCTTTCACTTCAGGGGATAATTCCATCTTCACCCACCATGTCATAGACTAGACCCATGCCTCCAATGAGGCCATTAAAAATGAAGCCACGATTGGTGAGTTCCCTGAAATCTAACTATTCAGACTTTCTTATGATCACTTTGTTACTTATAAAACCAGACTGGTACTGGATATTTTGAAATTTGAGTTGAATGATTGTCCAGGCTGAATACAGTTAATAAATCTTAACAATAAAGCTCATTTTGTTAAAGACTACCAGTAACAAAGTAAGTAACATTTTATAGTGTGCCTAACATCCTTTATAATTTAACTATAGGCAATAACTCATATATCGGCTAATTTCTAGCTTTTTACTGATCTACTGAACACACTGGTTATAATTTAGTGATCACATCAGACATGTCTTCAATAGCAACATACTTTAATTTGTATACTTCTGTAAGTAAAACGTACATTGTAAGCATGCATGTTTAGAAATATTGGGATTTGTTTGATATAGGGGTGTGTACATAATGTATAATCATTGTCTTTACAGGTTACTGTCTCTCACAAGAGATAATGGTCTCACCTGGAAACAAATCTTGCATTCAAGTGCTCTTTGTTCTTATCACTCTGCTGTTAAATAATTGCCTATGATTTGGAAAGTACCTAACTGAGAATATTATGTAATAAGAATTACTGGACTTAATTCTGTTCTCAGATGTTTAAATTCATTTTGACTTTAACTCATTTACTCCGAGCATCTATTATATGTGACCATTCATGTACAAATGAGGCTAGGTAATTACGCAGGGTACTAGCATATTGGTACACAGTGATGTGAAGTGAATTCTGGATACCACCCTGAGACTTTTACAAGAAAATGGGAAGAAACTGACATCCACTTCAATATGACAAGGGATGCTCCTTTATTCCACAGAAAGGCATTTCTTCAAGAACACTTTAGAATCTTAATATTCAGGCGCAAATACAGGGAAAGTTACAAATACCTACACTTCACGGTGTCCTTTTGTGTATAAGAGTCTGCCTAGTTCAGAGTGGAAGCACAATTACAATTTTTATTTGGAGATGGGCAACACATTCTGGTATGTAGTTCTGGTTCTATGCGTTGATTTGCAAAAACTTCGAGTCTCTTAGTAAATAACTTGTCCACACTTAAGGATCAGAATATGTTTTGAATATCTGCTGATCTTGAGAGAGAACCCAAATAAATCTAAACTACAGAGAGAGCTATGAGAACTTTGAGAGAATTCAATAAGGGATAAAGAATCTCATCACATCAATTGCATTTGGTAGAATAGCCTGAATTGTAGGGGGTTGGCGATTCCAACACAGTGAGAGGCAGCATTGGAACTCACTTTGCCCAAGGACCCCTTGTAGTTCCCAGGTGTCCTGTAGAAGAAGAGGTCTGAACATTGAAAACCAGGATTCTCAGTAGGGTGAAATTATATTGTCCAAATCAGGACACTTTTGAGAGTGAAATGGGGTGTTATTAATAATTATACTGGGACAAAATGTGTATACCTGACTATTCCAGTCAAATCTGGTCATTTTGTTACCAAGATTAGATAACATTACTGTGGGTCCTCAATAAAATAATATAATTTAGGAATAAGAAGGCACTACCTATTGTTAAAAGAATGGAAAGCACCAAAGTTTAAGAGGTGGACTCTGATGCTGAAGAGTTCCAGTAGCCATAGGCAAGAGTGACTCGTGGTTAGAAACCCAAAGATAGATCATGAAGACAAAGATTTCTGATCTGCATTCCAGTGTCTGCTGCATGGTGGAAGCAGCTTGCAGACCGTGAAGTAGTCTGTGCAAAGACAGTGTTGGCTGCTAGCAGTGGCATACAGTGGCAGCCTGAGGGGGTCCATGCAGTGATCCTGGGTGGCTATGGCAGTATCAGGAGGACTGTAGGACCCAGAAGAGGCTTGCAGCAGAGCAGCATCACAGCGTGGGTGGCAATGTGAGTAAAAGGCATAAATGGGGTCCTGGTTTGCCTGAAATGGTCCCGGCATAATTAAATGGTGCTTCTGTCGTAGGTGCTGTTAGTGACACACAGATCCTTTTATAGGCTAATGCACCTACATCATCTGTATGTGGTACACCACATCAGCCCTCTGCATAACACACGTGCGCACGCGTGCGCGCGCGCGCACACACACACACACACACACACACACACACACACACACACACAATTATCCTAAGTTCTCAAGGAGTGATCTTCCAGGAGTGGTCCATAGTCAAGGCTGACCAAAATGGGTGGAAAAAGTCCTCTCCTTACCTCAAGAGGGGGACAATGACATAGAGCAATTTATGCCTAATAGTTTCGTGTGGATCAGGCCAGACCAGACTTCACTGATATCACATCCGTGCTTGTTTTTTCTCCCTTTTTCTATTCCACTTGCCTTGCTCCCTTATAGTTTTACCTGAAGAGAAGTTGAAAAATCACATGCACGTGAATCTTTGTTTCAGGTGGGCTCTGCCTCTAGAGGATTTGACCTAAGCCAGTATCCTTTCACTCTCAAGAGTGTCCCAATTTGGATGATAAGTTTGCCATAGGCAGCAAAGTCTAGCACAGGCAACATCAGCCAAGTGGAGGTGAGTAGAGGTTGGGAGAAACAGTGATATTGCAGGAGAGCGGTGGGAAGGCAGAGAGAACTGGGAAGAGACAATGGGCAGACCATATGTGACAGTCCCCTCTAGAGATTTCTCAGCTCCACTGCACAGAAGAGGGATAAGGTTCAGTGCTAGTAGTGCGTGAGAGCTATTGATCCAGTGGGCTGTGGGTCTGATTATTAGAATGAATTTATTTTGTGTGATCCTAGGGGATATTCTGTTTATATGGATATTAATGTAACCTAGGTGACCTTGTTAGTAAGATAAAATTAACACAGATTTATTATCTCAGGCCTTAGGAATCCAAATTGCTGCTTCAAGATTTGTGCAAGTTTGGGGGTGGTTATAGTCTACATCTGACTCTGGGCTCTGCTTTGGCTAGACTAGATCTCACACATTTTGGCAATATGTAAGGCCACTGGTGACATTAACTGACAGTTGATTCAGTAGAGTCATGGGGACGAGGGGCTTAATTGGAAGACTGGGAGATGAGAAAGTGGAGATCTGAGTTCGCTGGAAAGAGGATCAGTGAAGTGGGGCTATAGATGGAAAGTGGCTAGTGCCTAAAAGAGGGTTTGTTTGTTTGTTTGTTTGTTTATATTATGAATATTTATAAAATACAAAGCTGATTGTCGCCCCTTGTGCCCATTATGTGAGGGCCAGATTCATACTGGCAGCATACCCATTACCACAAATTGCTTTTGTACCCCATGTCCCCCACCCAATTATCCCCAACCTTCCTTTCCATTCCCCTTCCCCCCCAGTCCACTTTGTAGCCCAAGTAATATTCTCTCCCTCTGCAAAACCAATGCACTACTGTGGTCTTTCTTTCCTTCCTTCTTTCTCTCTTAGCTCCCACGTATGAGTGAGTACATGCGGTATTTATTCCTCTGTGCTTTGCTTATTTCACTCAACATAAGTTTCTCCTGGCTCATCCATGTTGTAGCAAATGGGAATATTTCATTCTTTTTTATGGCAGAGTAGTATTCCATGATGCATACATACCACAGTTTCCTTATCCAATCATCCATTGATGGACATTTAGGTTGGTTCCCTATCTTGGTTATTGTAAACAGAGCTGTGATGAATATGGGAGTGCAGTTTCCCTTTGACATGATGATTTCCATTCTTCTGGGTATATACCCAGAAGAGGGATTGCTGGATCATATGGAAGATCTATCTGTAGTTGTTTGAGAAAACTCCGTACTGTTTTGCATAATGGTTGTACTAATTTTCAGTCCCACCAACACTGTAGGAGGGTTCCCTTCCCTCTACACCCTTGTCAGAATTTGTTATTCACTGTCTTTTTGATTATAGCCAGTCTAACTGGGGTGAGGTGGTATCTCAATGTAGTTTTAATTTGCATTTCCCTGATGACTAGTGATGTTGAATATTTTTTCATGTACCTGTTGGCCATTTGTATGTCTTCCTTTGAAAAATGTCTATTCAGCTCCTTTGCCTATTTTTTAATTGGGTTATTTGCTTTTTTTCCTGTATAATTGCTTGAGTTCCTTATATATTATGGATATTAATCTGTTGTCAGATGCATAACTAGCAAAAGTTTTCTCCAACTCTGTAGGTTGTTGTTTCACTCTGTTGCTTGTTTCCTTTGCTGTGCAGAAGCTTTTTAGCTTGATACAGTACCATTTGTTTATTTTTTCTTCTGTTCCTTGTGCTTTCAGGCTTATGTGCATAAGGCCTGTGCTCAGACCTAGTTCCTGAAGTGTTTCACCTATATTTTCCCTTAGTAATGTTACATTTCCAAGTCTTATACTTAAGTCTTTAATTCATTTTGAGTTGATTTTAATGTATGGTGAGAGATGCATATCTAGTTTCATTCTTCTGCATATGGATATCCAGTTTTCCCAGCACCACTTGTTGAAGAGGCAGTCTTTTCTCCAATGTAGATTTTTTGTTGCCTTTGTCCAATATCAGATGGCTGTAAGCCTGAGGGGTGATTTCTGGGTTATCAATTCTACTCCACTGGTCTGAATGTCTATTTTTATACCAGTATCATGCTGTTTTGGTTATAATAGCTTTGTAGTATGATTTGAAGTCAGATAGTGTTATGCCTCCAGCTTTATTTTTTATTGCTCAGGATTGCTTTGGTTATTTGGGGTCTTTTGTTGTTCCATATGAGAGGTAAGATTGTTTTTTCCATTTCTGTGAAGAATGTCATTGGTATTTTGACAGGGACTGCATTGAATCTGTAGATCACTTTGGGTAGTATAGACATTTTCACAATGTTAATTCTTCCAGTCCAAGAGCATGGAATATCTTTCCATCTTTTTGTGTCTTCCTTAATTTCTTTCAGAAGTGGTTTGTAGTTCTCATTGTAGAGGTCTTTTACCTCCTTGGTTAAATTGATCCCTAGGTATTTTATTTTTGTGTGTGACAATTGTAAATGGGCTTACTTTCTTTATTTCACTTTCTGTTAATTCATTATTTGAGTATATAAATGCAACTGATTTGGGGGCATTTATTTTGTATCCTGCAATGTTACTAAAGTTATTAACCAGCTCTACCAGTTTTTTGATAGAGTCCTTAGGTTTTTCTATATATAGTATCATATCATCTGCAAATAGAGAAAGTTTGACTTCATCTTTTCCAATCTGGATTCCCTTTATTTCTTTCTCTTGCCTGATTGCTCTGGCTAGTACCTCCAGTACTATGTTAAATAGAAGTGGTAAGAGTGGTCATCCTTGTCTTGTTCCTGTTCTTAAAGGAAAGGCCCTCAGTTTTTCCCCATTCAGAATGATACTGGCAGTGGGCTTGTCATAAATGGCTTTTACTGTGTTGAGATATTTTCCTTCTATACCTAATTTGTTGAGAATCTTTATAATGAAGGGATGTTGAATTTTGTCAAATACTTTTTCAGCATCTATTGAGATAATCATATGGTCTTTGTCCTTGAGTTTGTTGGTATGATGTATCACATTTATTGGCTTTTGTATGTTGAACAATCCTTGCATCTGTGGGATGAATCCCACTTGATCATAGTGTATAATTTTTTAAATATGTTGCCACATTCTGATTGATGATATTTTGTTGAAGATTTTAGCATCTAGGTTCATCAAGGATATCTCTGTAATTTTCTTTTTTTGTTGTGTTTTTATTTGGTTTTGGTATCAGAGTTATGTTGGCCTCATAGAATAAGTTTGGGAGAGTAGCTTCTGTTTCAATGGTTCAGAATAGTTCAAGAAGGATTGGCATTAACTCCACTTTAAAAGTTTGATAGAATTCAGCTGTAAAACCATCTGGACCCAGACTTTTCTAGGTTGGAAGATTGCTAATTACCACTTCAATCTCCTTGCTTGTTATTTGTCTGTTCAGGTTTTCTCTCTCTTCTAGGTTCAGTTCTGGTAGTTTGTATATGTCTAGAAACGTATCCATATCTTCCAGATTTTCATATTTGTTGTCATACAGTTGTTTGTAATAGTCTCTAATGATTCTTTGTATTTCTGTGGTATTGGTTGTAATGTCTCCCTTTTCATTTCTGATTTTTGTTATTTGTGTCTTCTCTCTTGTTTTTTTGTAAACCTAGCTAATGATTTGTATGTTTTATTTATCTTCGTGAAAAACCAACTTTTTGTTTTGTTGATCTTTTCTATTGTTTTTTGGGTCTCTATTTAATTTAGTTCTGCTCTGATCTTAATTATTTCTTTCCATCTACTACCTTTAGGTTTGGATTGTTGTTGTTTTTCAAGTTCTTTGAGGCATAGTGTTAGGTCATTTATTTGAAGTCTTTCTGTTCTTTTGATGTAAGCATTTATTGCAATAAATTTGCCTCTTATTAATGCTTTTGCAGTATCCCACAGGTTTTGGTATGATGAATCTTTATTTTCATTAGTTTCTAGAATTTTTTTTATTTCCTGTTTAATTTCTTCTTGGACCCATAGGTCATTCAGGAGCCTATTATTTAGTTTCCATGTATTTGTATAGTTTCCAGAGTTTTGCTTATTATTTATTTCCAATTTTAGTCCATTGTGGTCTGAAGAGATACTTGGAATGATTTCAATTTTTTAAAATTTGCTGAGACTAGATTTGTGACCTAATATGTGGTCTATCTTGGAGAATGTTCCATGAGCTGGTGAGAAGAAAGTATATTCTTTAGTTGTTGGGTGAAATGTTCTGTATATATCTGCAAGGTCCAGTTGGTCTAAGTTGTAGATTAAATCCTGTGTCTCTTTCTTGACTTGTTGCCTGGAAGATCTGTCCCATACTGAGAGAGGGGTGTTCAGGTCACCCACTATTAATGTATTAAGGCCTATTTCTTTCTTTAGATCTAAGATTGTTTGCTTTATATATCTGGGTGTTCCAGTATTGGGTGCATACATGTTTATGGTTGTTATGTCTTCTAGCTGGATAGATCCTTTTATCATTATATAGTGGCCTTCTTTGTCTCTTTTCATGTTTTTTGGTTTAAAGTTTTTGTTATCTGATATAAGAATAACTACTCCTGCTCATTTTTGGTTTCCATTTGCATGGTGTATCTTTTTCCATCCCTTCAATTTTAGTCTATGTGTGTCTCTACAGGTGAGGTGGTTCTCTTGAAGACAGCATATACTTGGGTCTAACTTTTTAATCAAATCAGTCAGTCTGTGTCTTTTGAATGGGGAGTTTAGGTCATTCATATTTAAGGTAGTTATTGACAAGTGTTCCTTAATTCCTGTCATTTAATTATTTCTTGTTTAGATGGTTTAAATATATTGTGATCATTATTTCCCCTTTTATTTCTCTTCTTCAATGTTAGTTGAAATTTAAGGTGGGATGATTTAGCTTCTTTTTCTTTCTTGCTGGCATTTTTGTTTTATCAGTGGGTTTTGCTCTTTCCTGTGTATTTGTGATAGTGGTCACCATTAGTCAGATTCCAGATAAAGGACTGCCTTGAGAATTTCTTGCAGGGCTGGTCGTGTGGTGGTGAACTCCCACAACTTTTGTTTGTCTGGAAAATACTCTATTTCTCCCTCATTTATGAAGGAAAGCTTTGCTGGGTAAAAAATTCTTGGCTGGCAATTTTTTTCTTTTAGTATTTTGAATATATCATTCCACTTTCTTCTGGCCTTTGGCTGAGAAGCCTGCTATTCATTCGATGGGGATTCCCCTATAAGTGACCTGACACTTTTCTCTTGCTGCTTGTAGAATTCTCTCTTTGTCTTTGAGCTTTGTTGAACTTAACTATAATGTGTCTTGGGGAGGATCTTTTTGGATTGAATCTGTTTGGGGACCTTCAAATTTCCTGGAACTAAAAGTCTGTATCTTGCCCTATACCTGGGAAGTTTTCTGTTACTATTTCCTTGAATAGGTTTTCAATATCTCTTCCTTTCTCCTCCCCTTCTGGAATACCCATAATTTGGATATCATGCTTGAGATTGTCTGCTATCTCTCTTAGATTTTCCTCATTATTTTAAATTCTTTTTTCCTTTTTTTTTTTTTGTCTGCCTGAGTTATTTCAAAAAGACCATCTTCAGGCTCCAAAATTCTTTCTTCTGCTTGCTCTACCCTGCTGCTCAAGCTCTCTGTTGTGTTTTTTATTTTATCAAGTGAATCTTTCATTTCTAGAAGTTCTGCTACACTCCTTTTTAAGGTATTAATCTCTTTGTAGATTTCCTCCCTCATATTCTGGATATTTTTTCTTGTTTTTTTGTGTTCTGTAATAGAGTCTTCCTTTATTTCTTCAAGTTTTCTTAAGATCATTGCTCAGAATTCTTTTTCAGACCTTTCCAGGATTCTCTGTTTCATGGAGTCTGACTTTGGAGCATTACTGTATTCTTTTGGTGGTGTCATTTCTTGTTTATTTGTAATTCTAGTATTTTTTCATTGACGTTTGGTGATTTGTTAAAGGGTTTGCTTCTTCTATTACACTGAGGTTGTGGAGTGGCCCCTGTTGCTACTGTGGTGGTGAATTATCTTTGCATGACAGTAGGTGTGGTGGTGGTGGTTATGTTAAACCACCTTGGGTCCTGTTTCAGAATCTGTGGTCGTAGAATGAGACCCCAGTGCTGCACAGTTCTGCTGGGCTTACCTCAGTGGGTCGGGCCGCATGGGCTGGTGCTCCCCTCTGGGTCCAAGGCAGGGGGAGGGGTTGCCTCTGCCACTAAAGAGGGTTTTTAAAAAATATAGTAAATACTGAATTATATTTCTGTGTGCATAACAAAAGTAGCTAACACTTAGATAGCTTATCATGTACCAGAAACTGTTCTGAGTGTTTTATAAGTATTGATTTATTTAATCCTCAATTTTCACAAGAACACTTTATTTTACAGGTGAAATTGACTCACAAAAGGGGTGATGGAGTTTGGATGTATTGTCCCCACCAAAACTCATGTGGAAATTTGATCCCCAATGTGGCAGTGTTGGAAACTGATTGAGTCATGGGGGAGGATCCCTTATGAATGGATTAATGCTCTCCCTGGGGTAGGGGGGATTAATGAGTGAGATCTCGCTCTGTTAGTTCCCATGAGAGCTTGTCACTTAAAAAGAGCCTGACACCTCCCCTCTCTCTCTTGCTTCCTTTGGCTATGTGATCTGCTTGTACCCACCGGCTGCCTGCCACTTTTCCACCCTGAGAAGAAGCAGCCTGAGGCCCGTGCCAGATGCAGTTGTCCAAGAATTGTAGGCCAAATAAACCACTTTCCTTTATAAATTACCCAGTCTCAGGTATTTCTGTTATAGCAACACAAAATGGACTAAAACAAGGGGTTAGCAACAGACAATGCAGCTACTGAGAGATGGGGCCAGAATTTCAATCCCAGCTCTCTGTTTGCACAGCCCATGCTCTTTAGAGTACAGGACACTGGTTCTCATAGAAACACAGGAGTGATTCTGCAGGGAGAGAGAGGTTGATGGGGAGAGCAGGGGGAGTATTGCAGGAGCAAAGTCCGCAGAATGAGAAAAGGATTGGGATCAGTGTGCAAGCACAGGGATTCCATCCTTAGAAACCAGAAACATCTGTTTGATGAACTGTAGAGGAAGGGAGATTGTTAGCCCTCACGGTGGTGCTCCTCTGATTTTGTTTTTCTTTATTTCCTCCATGTAATGAGATAGGAGTGAAGTGTAGAGCGGCAGTGTTGAATGTTCAGGAAGAGAGGAGAAGTGTGAAATATGTGGAAAATAATCAGTTCATTGCTTTCATTTGCAAACATAGACTTTGAAGAGGATATCAACCAAGCCAGGTGCATACTAAATTTAGGACCTTGGCTACTTCTTACCATAGGGCTTGGTAGACTCCCTCTGTCGATGCTATGGTTACTTTCCCAGTTAGTGTTCTGGGAATTCTCTTCTTCATGAGGCTTGAACTCCTTTACATGGCTGACTTTTCATAAAAATGAAGGAATCTCTCTTTACTAAGAACCCTATTAAGGACATATGGAAATTAAAACAAGGTTTTAAGGTGGCCAAGGGGTAAATCGAAGTGTTTCATGTGCCTCGTTAAAACAAAATACCACAATTGAAAAAGAATGAACCTTTAAAACCAATTGTCTGAGGCCTCACCCCAGGAAGTTTTATTTCCCTACAGATTAAGCTTGTCTTTTCATTTCCTTGGAAGGAGATCTGCTTGTAAAAGTGTTTTATGTACAATTTAAGTGTCATTCGGGTAGTGTCACAGGAAAATGTGCACTGCTTTGTGAGTGTTCTCTGTATTTTTCCTTCTTGCTCCCTTCCTGTCAAGGCACGTCTTCAGCACCTGCTCCATTCATGTCCAAGGAGATGTTCAAATACACACACATTATGAATTTGTCTAAAATTTGGCACATAATGCTGTCATACTCTCTGCTATTCATATATTCAATTACAGCTAAGCATCCTTGACCTAGGCTCTTCTACATATTAGTCTGAATGGTAGGATATTTTTGACATTATTTCTAAGCCAAAAAGACATTTTAAGAAGGAAGTAAAAGGTGCCAAAGGTTTTGCCTCTCTTGTCTAAATGACCAACTATATTTAACCAGTATCTCAAAAGTGTTCTTAAAGCCATTTGGCTCTTTGTGTCTAATGGGAGTTTTTAGTGAAACTAGTGAATCATCACATGCTTGTGAAGCTAGCTGTAAATGTGATGTATTTGCCCTCTCATAACCACCCTTCTTTGTTTCTACCACCACAATCACCAGGTCCTGCTTGGCTGTCGGGGCCAATCATAGCCCTTAACTTCCTTCTGTCTTGTCTGCTGTTAATTTCCTGTCAATGATATTCCTATACCTCAGCTTTCCCTCTTTCACCTAACACCTCTGCTTTTCAGACCATCCTTAAGTTTTCTCTTGTCTATGCTGACCTATCGAAATGTACACATAGGTAATACTGGGATATTTAAAGACATTTAAAGAGAATTTTATTTCCCTACTATTAAAAATGATGGTGAAAATATATATCTCTTGCTGTGGAAAGATGTGCACAATATAAAGTTAAGATACAAAAGCAGGTTATTAAAGAATATAACAAAAGTTATATTCTAACGATCCCATTTGGTATAAAAATTGGTGTTTTTTTTTTTTTTTTCTTGTGTGGAAGGTATTTGAAAGGATTGGTATCAGAATGTAAACTGATTATCTCTGGTTGCATGATGATAATCCAAGTCCCCTTTACATTTATTCATCAGTAAAGGTTTTTTACTAGTTTAATATAAAGATCTGGGGGTGGAGGGTGGGGGAGGGCAAGGAATAGTCTTTTTCATATAGCCCTTCATGTGTTAGACTTTAAAGTGACTCAGGGATCTGTGTGCAGGATGCTTTTCAGCTCTCATTATTCTGCTCATTCAGTTTATCATGGTTTTATGCACATAGTCACCAGAGCTACTTACTATCTCTGCAAATGTATGCTGCTTACCTAACTCGTCTGTGCCTCAGTTTCCTCGCCTATAAAGAAGGATAATAATAGTACCTACATCATAATGTTGATTTGAGAATTTAGCAAATGTAAAAAACTTTGAATAATAACTTAAATATAGTAAATATTTTTTCTTCCTTCTTATGTGTTTAATCCCAACAATACACTAACCAATATGCTAGGACCTGAAACTAACACAGAGAAGAGTGTGAAATTAATACCATTTCACAGTTTAAAGGAAGAGACAGACAATTAAATAAATGATTATAATGAATAAGTTGATTGCATAAGGAAGATATATGAAAAGTTATTGGAATGTTTAAGAGGGAATGTAATAAAGAAGTGACATCACAGAAAGGGAAGAGTCATTTCAGGGGAGGAGGGGTTCAAATTACAGGGACCAGGATCCAAGCCAGAGGGTAGCAATATGATTTACTCTTTATCTACAATGCAACATGCTGTTGCATTCTAATTTATTTTTAAACATCCTAGTTCTTCCATCTAGCATTCTTTGTGATGGAGACATTAATTGCTCCCTGTCCTCTAGGAACTATGGATAAATTACAATAATTTTTGATAAAGAATACTGAAAACTCATTTGTAAAATCTCCTTTGGGAATGGAATGATTAATCTTTGAATAAATAACTTTATAAGCCATAAGGAAAAAGGCAAATCTTAGAATGGAAGTTAATCTATAAATCCCAGACTCTGGCTTTTATTGGCCACTTCTTAGACTTTTATTGAAAGGGGGAATTTTTTAAATTTCCGATTGAAACCTTGACATGAAAAGAAGATAGAGAAAGCACAGCTAATTTCTTTATGCACTGAGATAACATTTAATGGTTTAATTAAGATGCAGATTAAGTGGTAGATATAAAACCTTACTATTCTGGGGTCTGACCAGGGAATTAAGAAGATTGTGTTTTCATTTTGAGCAAACAGATGCAAACAAAGGAAATCCTAGTTGATAAAGAGTGCTGTTGCTAGATTGGTAAATTGCATGCAATATGTGCAAAGATCCTTTTTTTTGTAACTTTTTTGTAACTTTTCTTTGACTTTGAATTAGGTACAGATGATTTTAGTCATAAAGATGTACTAAATCAACTAGCCCCTGACCTTTGTTTTCTCAATTTTTTTTATTATGGTAAAACACATGTAACATAAAACTTACCATCCTAACCATATTTAAGTGTACAGGTACGATATTAATTACGTTCATATTGTGCAACCGTCATCAGCATCTATCTTCAGAACTCTTTTCATCTTGCAGAACTGAAGTTCTGTACCCTTTACACAATAACTCCCCATTTCCTCTTCTCCCAGTCTCTTGAGTTTTAAGCAGAGTTTGTTATATTTTTTTAATCATGAACTTCAATTTATTTATAGGAGTAATACAGTAAGTAGTGATTGAATTCCCAAATGATTCCACAAAAACCTATTTATATACTAGTTCACAAAACCTATTAAATTGATAAAATAGTCAAATTAATAGACAGGATTAATAGGCACTAGGCTGAAAATTGGGGTTAATGAAAGATATTCATACAAAACCCCCACTTTATTGAGTACGTTAAAAGAAAAACTTTAGAAAAATTAAATTTAACACAGTTTAATTGAGCAAAGAACAATTTGCAAATTAGGTAGCTGCCAGAACCAGAATAGGTTCAGAGTGGCTAGGGGGATGCCATGTGGTCGAGTAAGATTTATAGACAGAAAGAAGAAAGGATGTAGAGAAAACAGAAGTGAGGTACAGACACAGTTGGATTGGTTACAGATGGGCATTTGCCTTATTTGAACATAGTTTCAACAGTCAGTTGTCTGTAATTGTCTGGGACTTGGCTACTTTTCATAAAAGTAGGTTATAGTCTATTTACATGTCAAGCTAGGAGAAACTTTTAGGCCAAACTTAATTTAACAGGTACAAGATGATCTTTAAGCATAGTTTGGAAATGGACAAAGTTTGTGTTTGGCATCTGCCACGCCTTTTGTTATATTTATCTCTCACATCCTGGTGCTTTTCTCTGCAACTCCTAAGCTCTTACTTCCCTGATACTATCCTAAACCTGCATATTATGCGCCACACAGGCCTGTATTTTTCCTGAAGAGTTCCATACTTTCAGAGTACTTCCCTCTCTTTGCACATTTTGATCGGAAATCTTCAAAAGTGAAGGTGGGAGTGTTTTACATTAAAATAGACTAGAAGAATACCTGCAAATCATCTTTCACATTCTTAGAACCTGTAAGAATTTGGAGATAGTATTACATTTACAGATAAAAGTGAAACAGATCCCATCACATCATGCAGAATAATAAATAAAGAGCATTAAGAACTACTAGTGATGAGATCTCATACAGCCTGAACTCTATCAGCCCTTTTTCAGGTCCCAACTTTGTGGCTTACAGAGAAGGTACTCTGTCAATAAACTTAGAATAGATATTAAGTTACATTTGTTAACAGTTGGATAATAGATATCAAACTTTATAAATTCTCTCTAGTTAGAATCTCAATTTACTGTATTATGCTTTCTATGTTTTATACTTCGTGAGGGACTTTGAACTGACATGGGAGGTGGTGAAAGCTTAAATTGTGAATTTTGGAGGAGAAAGATTACCTGCAAATCCCTAGCCCAGAAGGTCATTCCTCTAAGCTTCATAAGTGGTTTGTGTGGAGGGACTTATATCTTACCGGTTATCATTAGCTTCTTCTGTATCCCATCAGGAAAAGGAGGCAAATTGTTTTGTAAGTCAGTGGTCCCCCAAATGATGCTTTATCTCTTAT
Organism: Galeopterus variegatus; assembly: GCF_000696425.1. NCBI lineage: Eukaryota > Metazoa > Chordata > Mammalia > Dermoptera > Cynocephalidae > Galeopterus > Galeopterus variegatus. The sequence goes on along the minus strand of NW_007728629.1, from coordinate 248,292 downwards.
TTTATGTGATACCATATTCCATCATTATTTCCTGAGAGAATTTCAAGATATCTAGTATGTGGCCCCACTTAGCTCTAATTAGTCAATCTAATACATGAAGTTTCATTTGCTGGAAAACACAACCATTTATTTTTGTGACGTGAACTCTTCCCGTTTGGCAAAGTTTGGATTATGAGAATTTGCCCTGGGATCTCTGGGCAAATTGAATTTCTTTGGGGAACATAGGAAAGGGAAAGATTCTCCTTCATATTTAATGCTGAAGATTTGTACAATTCCCTAAGTGTTTCTTCACAGTATACTTGGTGATATTCATTGGGATAGACTTATAAGAAAAGCTCTTCTGATTCATTTATTGCATTCCATCCCATTCATTTTAGTTCAGTTCACTTTGCCTGTGCTGAGCTTTTCTGCTGTAGTAGAACCACTGCTTATATCTGACTAGTACTTGCTTGAAGGTCATTCCTTGCTTAAAGGTCGTCCCTCATCTGAATATTACCGTTTCTTGCTGGCTAGAGCATTTCAGCAAATGCCTTTGTTCCAGAAAGAAATCATGCAAGTGTTTTTACAGCATACTTTGTCTGGTAATTAAAGTAACCACAAATGTTGTGGTCACAAAGCTATTCTATTTATTATAGTATACTAGTTTAATAATATTTCAATTTTCAAAGGTTATTCCTACTGACTGCTGGGCTGAAGTACATGATTTAAGCATACAGTTTATTCTCATACTTAGAGAATAGTATCCACTAAGGGTTAGATGTTTAAAAGGCATATTTTTCAGTAACATTAACTCTTTTTCTTCCTATTCTTTTATTTTAATCATTGCTGCACTTGGCTTAAAACTGTGACATCGTCACATCAGTAATTCTTATGGGTATAATGCCATATAAAGGTACCTTATTCAGCTCAAAACATTGCCATAGAATAAAACTAAATCAGGGTTAAAGAAACAATATAAAAGTAAATCAGAACAGACATTTATATAGAGGAAATAATATTTTTATTGAATAGCCTATAGCGGTAGTAATGTTCAGAAATGGGAAAATGCCATCCTAAGGAAAATAGACAAATAATGGGAGACTCAGTTTTAAACTGAGAGCCAAATACTTGTAATTCATAAATTTTCTCAACATTATAAAACTTTGTTTTATCAAAAAAGAGGGGCTATTATTTTTTATACACTAAGCCTGGTCTATATAAACAAAAGGAAGTATAGAACTGGGTAATTTTGTAACAAAGCTGATCAGCTTAAGAAGTTGGTCCAGATTAGTCTTTATTATCTTTATCCTGTATATATTTATTTTCTTTTAAAATTAGAATTATCTGTTATTTACCACAATTAATGGTCAGTATGGATAAAGTCTTTGGCCTCAGATTATGACTGTATCTACACAGGTCTAAGGATAGAAGCTGATCTTTTCTGACCATTCAATTATGCTATTATAATAATAGCACCCTTAATAGTCCTAAGAGAGACACATTCACTGGAGGAACAGAAACTATTAAATAAAAATATTCTGTTGCTACTGTGTCCTATTTCAGTTATTGAAAATATTAGTTTCAGAGTTATTTGACACAATTAAAATAAACCATTCTGCAAATGGTCTGGAATATTTGGACACAACCTACAAAACTTTTGGCCACAAAATTTATGATTAAGCCTGAGTCTGGCTCCACATACTGTTTGCATTCATCTGATAATTCACCAGTTTTTAACTTTGTAAGCTTTGGTTCATGCCCTGCAATGACTGGAATGGTTTATCTCCAAAACCCTGTTTGGTGCAAAATTTCACAGTCTTATTTGTCTACAAGACAAATAAACTCTTCTCTCTCTCTTGGTAATTTTGTTTGCATTTCAAAGAACAGCTTTATGTTTTATTATGCCAGTATACCCATTCTCTAGTAGGAATAAAGTTGGGGCAGGGCAAATTAAGTGAAGGGTCCAGAGATTTTTTTTTACTTCCACGTGCAGACACAGAAAGCTGGCACATCTTCTGTGGATGGTGTTAAGATAACCTTAGAAGGCAACCTACCATTTTCAAACTCTCCTATTAATTAAGCAAGCCAGAAAAGAGAGTACACTGTGACAACATTCTAGATGATAGTATCAATTTGTTTCTAGTTTTTGTATGTTACTCTTTTCCCATAAGGCACATTTTTAAAGATTGCACTGTATTAACAGGCAATATTTTTCTCTAACTTTGTTATGTATTCTTACCTGTTATATCACATACAGGAATTTCCTATACCCAGTGTTGACTTTGCTGTTGGTATCATCGTCCTCTTTTATACTTTAGATATGAAAAAACAATCTTCTTTTCACTTCTGATTTTTCAATTTAAATGTGTATGGAAAAGAATATTCTCTTATAAATGTCTCACCAACAAGATTTTCTACTTGCAAATGGAATTTTTAAAATTTGCTAATGTGATATATGGGTAGAACGCTAGCTCTTGACAAATTTGGTTCCTTTCCTACTGTTTTGAGATTACTTCAGTAACATTTGCTGATTGGGGTCACAAAGTATCACTGACAGAAGTGAGTTTAAAACATTCAGAAGAATGCTGAAAGATTTGGAGTTGAGTTTTGGAGGACATGTAATCAGCGGGACTGTAGGTTGTAGTCATTCTTGAGGTATTGGTGGAAGACTGCATTATCTTAAAAAGTATTTCACTGAATTTCAAAGGGGAAAAAAGGCCTAAGATAGGAGAAATAAACTGTAAGCATCACAACTTAATTCAATGGAGAAATTTGAGATTATAGAAAGGGATGCTGCAAAAGGGTAACAGTGGTGCTCATGCGGCAATTCTATGATCTCAGTTGTTAGCAAATTGGTTACTGAATGAAAATCTGTACTTACTATTAAGAAATCACTGGTTTTTGGAAAATATCCTCCAAGCATTTCATAAAGCACAGAGGAAAAACCTCTAATACCATATGGGAAGTATCAAGGTTTAGAAAGGACCAGGGCATTAAAATTTGAGATATACATTCTGAAAAGTGGGAATAAGATATCTTGTAATATATCTAGAATTTCTTTGGAAATACTATTATGTTTCTTGCTATTTTTAGCATTTAAAAATTTTTTTAAATATCATGTAGAGAAAGAAAAGCATGTGAATGTTTTGCTTGCAGATTTATGATAACTACATAGCTACTGTCAGAATAATCAGAGAAACAGTTGCCATTTTTTGAGTTTTTAATATAGTGTGAGACATTATATTAAGAATTTTATATTTCCTCTCATTTTATCCTGGAAATAACCCTTTTAAATAGGAAGGTACTATTATTATGTCTATTTAACTGATGAGGAAACTAAAGTAATTAACTTGAGTAATTTAAGTAAGTTAAGTAGTTAGCATAAGAGCACACAACCAACAAAGAGTAACCTGGTTCTTTTTAACCCTTAAGGTCTCACATGAATCACAACCCTGCATGGTGCTGAACTATACGTTAAACTGAAAAACTTGCACCCAATAATTCCTTCTGGAAAAATTGTGGATAAAATGGTCCAAACCAATATAGCTGTAAAGGAAAAACAGACTTATGACATACACCAGGCCTACAAGAGTGCAGACCAAACATAAATGTTCAATTTTTATTTTTGTGCATTTATATTTCTGAGCTAGAACATTCATTTAATCCATATCTATTGAACACCTATTATATGCCAAATATTCTGCTAGACCCTGGGGATATAAAGATTCCTAACTTCACTGAGTTTACTCTCTACAAAAGGAAATAGAAATAAAGAAGCAAAAAAAAAAAAAAAAAAAATAGAAATTGAAGTAAGAACTATGAAGAAAACAAATGTGTTTGTGGTAAGAATAACAGGTAAAAAGAATTAATTTAGACAGTGTAGCAGAGAAATCTCTTAAGAATAGATTTAGGTGACCCTGAGCAGTAAGAAGAAACCATTCAGGTGAAGAAAACAAGTTCTAAAACCTCTGGTGCAGATGGGGGCTCCAGGTCCTGGAATAATCCAAAGAAGACCACTGAGGCTGAGATGTAGTGAACAGATAAGCTTATTTTAGTAATGGTGGGTTGAGGATATAGCTAAGCTTTTCCACTTATACTAGAGGATTTTGAGAGTCAAGGCTTAATACATTTGGTTGTCAAAAGAGGTGTAATTTCATAGGCCACATTTCTACATGGACAAAGATAATCTCTACAGGGCAAGAATCAGATCTTGGAAATGTAGAAGGTTGGAAATCTTGATTCTCATTTGATTTTTAGAATAGGGTTTTTAGGTAATGCATGTATGAGGCAACAGTCTCTGGCCAGGGGGCAAAAGCCCACAGATAGTATGGCAACAGTCTATCTAATCAACTCTAATCACTACTCAGGCATGGGATTGTATACTTTAATGATTTTAGAGGTAACAGGTGGTTGTCATACCAATCCTGTTAAGAGATTTTAAAGAATTGCTGAAGGAAAAAATGTTAGCTAAGGGCAAGCTGTTTGTTGGTGGAAACTTTAGAGACAATTATACTTAGATTTAATCATAAGACTGTAACTTTTGCTTAAATCATTTGAGGAGAGGTTATGTTTTAGATAATGATCACAGTTTAACCAACTTAGTTTTTCACAAATTTTATTTTTTAATGTCACGTTGTTAATTTTACTGATGTTACTAGTTTCCATTTTTAAGCTATACTAAGCCATAGATAACTTTTGTCACACTGCCCATGTCTTTGTGTCCTTTTGAAATGATTGAATCAACTGATTTTTCTTGTGAAAATTCCTTGTCTTTACAATAAAAAACAGAAGCTAACTTTGAATTGGGGCTGTACCCAGTTTTCTCCTTGTATCAAAGGAGTTGCTGAGATACGGTCCCTGTGGGCTTCTCATTGCATTCATGCTGCTTTGAGTAATCTTTTTTTTGCCTCCATTACACAGTAAGAAGTGTAACATGGAAAGAAAAAAGCTTATAGCTCCTTTCTCTCTACTCTTAAAATGTGAAACACACTTATCTTTATGACAGGCAATTGCTTATCAATTGGTGGGCTCCAGCAATGACTTTATCCAGGTTACATACAGCTTAGAGCCCTTGTAAGACACATGAATAGGTAATTTATACTTGGGAAAACTCAGAAGTTTCAATGGCCAGGAGTTTGTTAATTCTAGTATTTCTGAGAGTTTGGAGCCCTATGCTTTTTTCCAACCCCAGTTTTTATTTCTGAATTAGAGGCTCTCTTATCCTCTTATCCTCTCCCCAATATATACACTTAAGACATTTTGGTTTTTTGTTTCCAAAACTACTTATTCAACTGATGCAAAGACTACCATGAATCTTTAATTTAACTCTGGGCCTTGTGACTCACACCATTACCCTTTTTAAAAAGTTTCTCTCACCAAAAATTGGATTTTCAGTTAACACTTCTAAAAACGGTACCTGACTTGGGAACTTAACATCCTAAAAGATATTTGTATCATCCTTTTATAGACCCCTGACCAGAGAACACTCACAACTTTTGGGGTCTTCCCAGGTTTTTTGAGGGAAGTTATACATGTTCTGCACAAACATTGTACTTCCTAGGAGGTCTTAACTAAGATGTCTAAACTCAAATAAATAGCTTATTATCTGATGTGTTAGGAGAGGGTTTTTATGTTTGTTTATTTATGTGTTTGCTGTTTTCCATCAAGAGAAGAATGAAATAATTAATGATCTATTTTGTTGGGAACTGCATTTGTCCTGGGTAGCAGTGTGTTATGGTTTGGATGTGGCTTGTTCCCACCAAAACTCATGTTGAGGCTTGGTTCCCATTGGGAGGTGGTGCCTTTAAGAGGTGATTAGGTCTTTAAAAAGGAATTAATGTAATCTCACAGGAGTGAGTTCTAGCTTTGTGGGACTAGCTTATCTACTACAAAAGCAAGTTGTTATAAAGTAAGGCTACCTCTCATGTTTGGTCTCTAGCATGTGATAACTTGCCCTTCTGCTTCTATGCTATGTTATGATGCAGTGTGAAGTCCTCGCCAGAAGCCAACCAGATGTGGCCACCCAAGTTTGGACTTGCCAGCATCCAGAACTGTGGGCTAAATAAACCTTCTTTCTTTATAAATTACTCAATCTCAGGTATTCTATTATAGCAGCACAAAACAGACTAAGACAGGGTGGTTTCTGGGGGTGGACAAGAGGGAGGAATTAGCTACTGCTATGGTGTCAATGTGTCACCTTTAAAATTCAAATGTTGCCAATGGGACAGTATGAAGAGGTAGAGCCTTAAATCACTGATTCTGCCATGAGGGCTCCTCCCTTGTGAATGGGATTAAAGCACTTACAAAAAAGGCTACATGTGGCATTTGGCCTGCTTGCCCTTCCACCATGTGAGGAGACAGTATTACTTCCCTCTGGAGGATGCAGCTCTAACCAGACAACTAAACTTGCGGGCACCTTAATCTTAAACTTTCGAGCCTCCAGAATTGTGAGAAATAAATTTCTGTTCTTTATAAATTATCCAGTCTATTTGGTTATATCAGCACAAATGCACTAAGACAGAAGTTAGTACGAAGAGTGGAGTTTGAGGCAGAAACCTGAAGTAACCCTGGGAAATGAGCCCCAACTCCCTTGGGCACCTTGGGTGCCCCTCTGAAACCATTCTGTCTTCAAGACCCTGGCACTCTGGGCCTGTGATGTGTGTGGTAATCTCGAAGATCTCTCAAATGCCTTTGGGGTCATTCACCCATTGTCATGGTGAGTAGCATCTAGTTTTTTTCCATCCATAAACTAAAACAACTGCTAGCTTTTTCTCCAACTTTCTGAGAGATCAAACATGACATTTGGTTAGTTGGTACAAGGAAATTTTGAGAAGGGCAAAGGGCCTGGGAAGCTACAGCTACTGGGAACAGAAATGTCAAATCTTTGATATCCTGGACTAATAGTTAAAAGAGACTGGCTTTGGGTCCTGACTGTGCCATTAACTTACTGTGCTATATGGAACAAATCACTAAACATGTCATAGTCTCAGTTTCCTCATTTTTAGATAAATGGCTTATATCAAATTTTCTTTAGAGGATTGTATTTCTTCATTCATCAAATATTTAATGAGTGCCTACAATATGTTAAGAACCCTGATGAGTGCTAGATTACCAACATAAAACAATAGGCACTTTGGGCATTTACTTTTCAAAGATCCAGTGTTTCCCTGTGTAAAACAAGCTGTTACAAATAATTCCAATCATACAGGGTTTTGAGAATAACCTGTATACATAGGATAATCTATAAAGAGTGCATAGAACATAGGATGTGCTCAAGATATGGTAGTTATTATTAGTTTTGTTCGTGGAGATTAATCCCTACTCTCTTGTAACCTCTGAAGGAATATGGACAACTGAAATACAATGATAAGTGATACTGCAAGACAAAAGGGCTTTGGATCATATGACAGCCCGTGTAATCCCCAACCTATTAATTGCCTGGAATTAGCCTATGATTTTGAACTCTGAGCCTCAGGGTCTCACTTTTCTCCAACTCTTAAGAGCCATGCATAGGATCTGTTTTACTACTCTACACAGTTGGTGAAAGTTAGTCTCTGAACTCAGTGGGTCATCTTATTTTCCAAATTTTCCAAAACTTTCTTAGTATAAGAACACTTGATTTATGTCTTAAAATTTTGCAGAACTCTCTTGGTAGTACTTTTATTTTAGCATTTATTTATTGATTGTGAAAATATATAATGACAGATATTATTACATAGGCATATATTTAAAAACGATTTATATCTTTAAACCTCAATAGTATCTACTTTGAAAAATAATATTGTATCAGAGTTCTCCAGAGAAACTGAACTAGTATTTTTGCCACAAATGGCTTACGTGATTATGGGGGCTGGCAAGCACAAAATTTTAGGGCAGGCTAGAAGGCTGAAAACTCTTGAGTAGGAGTTGATGCTGCAGTCCTGAGGCAGAATTCCTTCTTCCTCAGAGAATTACAATTTTGTTCTTAAGACTTCATCTTATTGTATGAGGCCTACCCACATTATGGAAGTTGATCTCCTTTAGTTAAAGTCAACTGATTGTAGATGTTAACTGTATCTACAGAATAACTTCATAACAACACCTAGATCAAATCAAACAGGTTATTTAGTGTTTGATTAAACACCCAGGTGCTATAGCCTAGCCAAGTCGTCACATAGAACTAACCATCACAAGTACACATTTCTAAAAGATATTCTATTTTATTCATTCTACAAAAATCATTTGGCATACATATGGATTGAACGAACTCTCTGGTCTTTCAGGAAGTGTGGACCATAGATTGGACCCCATACACTTAGATCAATGAAGCTGGTAATGAAGAAGCATGATCTTTCCATACTAGGAGCATAAGAAGATTAGTCAAGTGTTCAATTGCTTTTTTAAGGAAAGATTCTGATTTTGCTTAGATCAAAATTACTGGGTATGCCTGGCTCACACTGTGACACTGCCCAGCAGAGCATACAGGCTTCTGAGAAGTCAGCACTTACCATTTGTGCTTCCTGTTTTGTTCTTGACTATTTTTTCTAAAAAGTCAGTCAGCAAGATATGATTGTCAAATTCTTGATTGAGGAAGTCTGCCTCTAATAGAAGCAGAGGAGCATCTTTGTAGAAATTTCTAGGAAAAATAAGTTATTCCATTCTAAAAGCAAATTCTAATCTCCTCTCTGTGTTTTCTCTTTCAGCTCCTTTGGACAATGATTTTACCAATGTGAATTTTATAGGTTTTTGTCCATACAGATTGAAAGCTAAGAATTATTGCTTAACAAATATTTGCTTAATCTGAGAAGTTTTATGTGGCATACAGTTGTTGAAGTTACATGGTTTTGTCACTACAAGGTTTGAGAGTGAGGAATCTTTTTTTTTTTTAAATCTAATTCTAGCTTATTTTTAACACTAACCAAATATATTTCATCCTATGTTAGTTATTTAAAAAGGAATTGAAACAAGGGACTCACTACAGACTCCACTGGCGACACAGGCAATCACACGGTGAGGGCTGGGTGAGAGAGCTTGTTAATGTGCTCATTTGCTCTCCTTATAAAGCCACCAGTCCACACCCACAATAATCTGTTAAACCATTGACTCATACTCCATGAATGTATTAATTAATTCATGAGAGTACAGTCCTCACAATCCAATGGCCTCTTAACGTCTCCACCTTTCAACACTGCCACATTGGGAATCATGCTCCCACATGAGCTTTGGGGAAGACAAACACTCAGAGCATAGCAGAAAGTATGGGCAATAATTTGGGGTGGAAGGAATGAGGCTACATTATGCAAAACCTAAGGGTTAAGAATAGAAACTTATGTAAACTATAACAATTGGGGAGATCCTGAGGGCTTCTGAGTAGAAAAGGACATAATTAAAAGAGTGTTTCAATATGTAGCATGAAGACCACATCAAAGCACAAGAATTTCTCTCCCTCTTCCTTTCCCACTTGCCACTGCCAAACCTGGCACTACAGAAACCATGTCTTGAAGATATTCTTTTGAGATACTGAGGTGAACTAGAGGGCGTGGGGCTGGGTTGGGGGAGACCAGGGAGTAATGAATCATTCAAGGTGGGGGGTGAGGTGGAGGTGGAGAGGGAGAGCAAGAGTGAACTTGGATAGGTGTCTTACATAAGTGCTCTCATTTAATCCTCCCAACAAGCCTGAAAGGGAGGTACCTTTGCCATTATGCAGGTGAGAAATTTAATGTCTAGTGGTTTAGTAAGCAGAAGAGCTGAAAATCAAACCCAGGGTCTGTCTGCCTCCAAAGCTATGGTGTATAAAATAAAAAGAGAGAAGGTGTGCCCTCAGCAGTCTTGTCCTTCAAGGATAAGGGACGTAAGTAAATCAGGAATGAATTGAGTAAAAGAATTGTCTTTAATTTGAAACTACAGAGTATTTGGAAACATAGATTATTTATAGGATGATATACAAAGATTTTTGATAACTGTATCTTCCTGTGTTGTTTCTTCTCATCCTGCAAGTTTCAGTTGAAGCTTTTCAATGCTCCCAGCTAAGTTAGAAGGCTTCTTAACTGTGACTATCTCTCTTACAACATTTATAACTATGTTATAATTAATAGTTTACTTGCTCTTCACTGTCAGTGTCTTCAAAATTGAAAATGTGTTTTTAATTTCTATATCCCTGCTGCCTAGTTTTAGTGTCTGTATATAGTAGGCAATCAATGTTTGTTCAACAAATCAATGGATGGAAAAAAACCTAGATGCATCAATAAAAAGTAGAAATGACTTCTGATTTAACAAACATTTATAAACTACTGATTATTTTCTAGACAATGTCCTCTGTACTGTTTCCTGTCCTGTAGAAGTTGACAATCTAATGATTACCATATATATAAGTAATTCTAAATGAAAGATTGTGACAAATTCTGTAATAGATATGTAAACAAAGAACTACGGTCATGAAAGTGAGGAGATGCAATACAGGGCTGACTGGTTGTTTCCAGAATTGTTAATTTAAGAGAGCATCTATTACAAACATTTCTTCAAAAGATCATAGAATATTTTATGTTCAATATTTTATTAATCCTACTTATAAAATAGAGGGTAAATAACTATAGTTTGTTACTGGGGACTCATAGGCACAGGGTATTGATAACCTCCACCATAATTGAAAGCATTTGCCTCCACTCATCCCCCAAGTGTCTCCCTTCTGCAGCTCTTTTTCTTTCAGTCAGGTTGCTACAGTATTAATTTTCTGCATTAAGCAAATATCTTACTATCACACTCTTCCCAAACACATAAGGCCAAACTTAAACATCTTAACCTGCTATTGAGGCCACCCTGATATGACTTGCCTCTTTAACTTCATTTCCTTTTGCTCCCCACTTCCTCTAGACTGGGAACCATGGTTCTCCATGTAGAGGTTCCTTTGCTACCTCTGTGACTTTGCTCAGGTTGACCTCTCTGCCTGGAATGCCATTACCCATTTTCTCTTTTCCAAATTCTACCCATTCTCAGGGCCCAACTGAAAGGAATATATGCCCTTCTTACATAACTAATTTTACTTCCTAGTCATTTATCTATATGCCTTATTTTCTTTACTAAATTGTAAATTTTTAAGGCAAACATCTGCAATTGATTTATCTTTGTATTTATTCAATGCTCAAAAGAGTACCTTTTAAGTGTAAATATGGATAAATATTTGTTTGAGAAATAATGATGAATGTAAACTCTTTCATCTCATCAGTTTTCAAATATTTCAAAAATGATAATATCAGTGAATAAAACATTGTGTACATATAAATCAGATATTCATTTGTAGCATGCAATCAACCTGTACTTGCATTTCTTTTAAGACAAATGCTATTATAATATCAGATATGGATGAAGAACAAAGTTCATATTGAAGAGGGCACTATGCTAATTGCTAAAAATTCAAAGAGGTATAAAGAAGAGTTCCTGTAATCCAGGAGTTTGTAGATATAGCTGAGGTAAATAAGACACGCACAAGAAAATTACATAACAATAACCAGGAACATATGCTAAGCCACAGTGGAGCAGTATACTCAATGATTGTTTCTGGAAGTGAATGTTTGGGAAATTACCATGAGATGGTTATAGCTTAGAGGCACAGACTTTTGCTTTAAACAGACTTGGGTTTGAAGCCTAATCCTGTAGCTATGTGACCTTCGAAAAATGAGTTAATTTCTCAGTGACTTAATTTTTTGATCTGTGAATTAAGATAATTAGAATACTACCTACTTCATAGGGTGATTGTCTTAGTCTGTTTTCTGTTGCTATAACTGAATACCACAGATTGTGATTTATAAAGAATAGAGATTTATTTAGCTTACAGTTCTGAAGGTTGGGAAGTTCAAGAGCACATTGTTGGCATCTGATGAGGGCCTTCCTGCTGCATCGTAACATGGCAGGAGGCATCACATGGTGAGACAGAGCAAGTATGTTAGCTCAGGTCTCTCTTCCTCTCCTTATAAAGCCACCATACCATCATGCAGGTCCCACTCTGATGACATTGTCTAGTCCTAATTACATCCCAAAGGTCCCACTTTCAATTAATGTATAAATTCAGGAATTAGGTTTCCAACACATGAAATTTGGGGGCACATTCAAAACACAGCAGTGGTTGTGAAGATTAAATAAGATTCATTCTATCTATCATCTGTCTGTCTATCTATCTATCCATCTATCTATCTCTATCAAGTATCTACCCACCTACTTACCTATAAAGCACATTGTTTGGAACATAGGAAAGTGCTATAATATAAACATTTTATCACTATTTGTGTACAAAGAAGATTAGGGAATGCTTCCTGGAGAAGTCATGACTTGGGTTGAACCATGAAGGATAAGGGAGACTTGTGGGATGGGAAAAGCACAGAAAGGAGCGTTAAAAGGGAATGAATTAGCAAAGTAAAAATTCAGTCATTAGTTGATACACCTCTAAAAGTAAAGTGCTTTTAGTTCAGGAGGGTTAAGGAAATGTAAGTGAATACCTGAAATTATTCTTCTAATATGACTGGTAATATATTTAAAAATGGCTTTAGCTGTGGCACAGGACTTTTAACAAGAGCAATAGTCATCAGAAAATGGATAGCAATAGAATTAGTACATCTTTTTTTAGAAGAAATCCATAGTGTATAGAGAGCACTCGGATCTTGTAGATTAGTCTGATCTGAAATAAAGTGCTGAGGTTGAGTCAAAGAGTAATGGGCCAGGTGACTTAGCTAACCTGTCACTTCTATCTCTTTGCTTAAGACCTCAGTGAATCCTAAGTCTCATTTAAGGACAGGAGCCCTTGGGGAAACATGAACTTTGCCCTGTACCCTGAAATCCACTCAGCAAAAGTGAAGACTCCCTCATAATTTGAGAGGTGGTTCTGACAATGGAGGCATTCTGCAGCCACATTCCTTAGCAAGCAAAAGATAGCATTTGTTTCCAGTCTTAGAATGTAAACTGAGGCTTCTGCAAATTCCTAGAACTGTGGGATCAGACATATAGCATGCTACAGGATAACAAAGCATAGGATTTGGACTAGTCATGGTTGGCTCAAATCTCATCATGCCTTACTACCTAACTGTCAATGACTGAAGTAGAAGGTCTGGGCTGGAATGGTTTAAGAGTACCATCTCTGAATCAGACTGCCTCGATTTGAATTACTGTGTAAGATTACCAACCATGCAGACTTGTTCAGGATGGAGGGGTTTCCTGAAACACAGGACTTTCAGTGCTGGAGGTGGGGCAGTGTTGGGCATACTGGTATAGTTGGTAACCCTATCCTGCTAGTTGTGTGTCATGGTTTGAATGTCCCCCTAAGCTTATGATGGAACTTAACCCCCCAAATGGTGGTGGGATCTGGGGCTTTTAAGAGGTTACTGGATCGATAGCAAGTACTGTGCCCTGGTGAATAGACTGATCCATTCATGGAGTAATGGGTTGTCATGGGCGTGGTTCTCAAGGCTTTAAATGGAGAGCAAGTGAGAAAGTTAGTTCTCTAGCTGATGTCATTCTTACCAAGTGATACCCTACATCACAGTACAGAGTGACCACCTGGAAGATAGGTCCTCACCAAATGTATTCCCTAGAAAAAAAATTATTTTCTTATAAATTACCCAGTTTCAGGTATTCTGTTATAAGCAACAGAAAATGGACTAATACTTTGTGTGACCTTGGACAAATTACTCAAGCTTTTGTGCTTCAGTTTCCCCTTCCATAAATGGGAATTATAGTACTACCCACTTCTTAGATTTGTTGAACAATGTGTATTAACGGAGCCCAGCACACAATAAAGCACTAATAATTACTGTCTATGTGTATGTGTTAGTTTCCAATGGCTGCTATAACACAAATTACCACAAACTTGGTGGCTTAAAAGAATAGGAGTGTATAAATGTATTTTTTCACAGTTCTGGTGGCCAGAGGTCCTAAATCAGTTTCTCAGGGCCAATTCAAGGTGATGGCCAGAATGCATTCTCTCTGGAGGATGTAAGAGAGAATATGTTCCTTGTCTCTTCCAGCTTCTGGTGGCTGCTAGAATTCCTTGGCATGTGGCCACATCATTCCTGTTTCCTCCTCCACCTTCACATCACTTTCTTCTTTTCTGTGTATGGTATGATCTTCCTCTGCCTCTTTTTTATAAGGACTTGTGATTGCATTTACGGCCTACCTGGATAACCCAAAATAATCTCTCCATCTCAAGATTCTTAACAATCATATCTGCAGAAAAGCTTTCTCTGGATAATGTAAAATTTATAGGCTCCTGGGATTAGCACCTGATAGATCTGTAAAACTTCATTTAGCCTACAGCAGCATATTGTTAACGTTCCTTAACTTTCTGATTTTTATCCTTTTTTATTTATAAGATAAACACAAATATCCGTCTCATGATCTTGTGGGGGTGATCAAATGCACTAGGACCCAGGCACACAGTAGGTGTTCTTAGCAGATAGAGCTTTTTTCCTTATTCCTTTCTCTTTCTCTAGTACAGCAATACAGATGCTCACATACTCTGTGCTGAGAGGAAGCAGAACTGAGATTTACATGCATTAGCAACTTTAAGTTAAGATCCTCTATAATATTGGTTGTTTATACTGCTTGCTGAGAACAGTGATACAGGCAATGGTTTCCAAAACAAATTTTTCCAAGGACTGGTGGTCACTTGATCCAGCACTGGGGAGTTATTTCTCACTCTACTTCATACACCTGCATATTCCTTCTTTTGAAATTTCATCTTTCATTTTCTTGAAAATCTACTTAGAGAAGGAGAAAAGCCAAATTATTTACTTCCCATTGATCTTTCAATGACCCTGAGCTCAAGAGTTGTCACAAAGGAGTGGCGAGCGGAGAATATGACTAGTTGTGAAACCCCACAAACTACACAGTGTTTACTGGGTGATTTAATTTTCTAAATGCCCTCATTTGCATCTTTGGAAGATTGTAAAGTGGCATTTTTTGTTGTCTCCTTAACATCCAGTTTCTATCCTCACCAACAGTGGTGCATTAGTTTCCTAGGGCTGCCATAGCAAAGTATCACAAACTAAATGTTTTAAAACAACAGGAATTTATTGTCTCACAGTTCTGGAGACTAGAAGTTTGAAATTAAAGCATCAGCAGGGCCATGCTTCTTCTGCAACCTGTAGGGGAGAATCCTTTGTTGCCTCTTCCTCTCTCCTGGTGTTTGCCAGCAATCCCTGATATTCCCTGCATCCCTCCAATCTCTGCCTCTGTCCTGCATGGCCAGCTTCTCTGTGTGTCTGTCCAAATTTCTGTCTTCTTAGGACACAAATCACATTGAATTAGGGTCTACCCTAATGACCTCATTTTATCTTGATGACATATGCAAAGAACGTATTTTGAAATAAAGTCATATTTAAAGGTATTGGGAGTTAGAGTATCAATGTATCTTTTTTAGGAGTCACAATCCAACCCATAATGAGTGGCTTGATTTTTTTTCATTTCTTTCTTCTTTTCTTTTTTTTTTTTTTGTTTTGAGAAACCATTGTACTCCCAATCTCAGGTCTAAGTTCTGAACATGATTGAATGGACCCCACTCTCAATTCCAAAAAAGGAGTATGACTGATTCAGTAGAGAATCTGTTCCACTTCCTGGCCACTCTGCTTGGTTCTGGATGTGCTTATATTTTAGTCAAAACCTTTGAGACACTTGGATGCATTTGTAAGGTTTAGTAGGGGGAAGGTGCTTTATTTATTTCCTTATTTGGAGATGAAGCGTGGTATAAAGATTTGAAATTTGAGTCTGCTAAATCCATTTAACTACCATTATGAGCATCAGAAAATAGATAAAGGCAATATGCAAGAGAAATGATTCCAAGAGGTATAGAGAATTATACTCTGATGACATTGTGCCTTGGCCAGTTAGCACCTGAAACCAGCCCAATTACCAGACTTTTCTATTATCCAAGGATAAAGGAAAAAAACATTTTTTTTTTCATTTAAGCCAGTGTTTTGGAGTTTCTGTTCCTCTGACATAAGTATTCTAACTCTATTATGTTAGAGTTGGAAAGGGAGCACTCACATTTACTCAGGGTTCTGAGAAATAATAATAGCTAAAATTTACTGAATGGTTACTATGTGTCCAGCTTGACACTTTGTAAGGATTAGGCCAATAATTGCTACAACCACCTTAGGAACTATTATTATCTCTATTAATAAACAAGAAAGCTTAGGCACAAGAAAGTTAATTTCTTTATTTGAGGTCAGAAAGTGATTAAGTGGCAGAATGAGAATTCAAACTTCACAGCTTAACTCCAGAGCCCATTCTTTCAGCCTTTCTGCAATACTGCCTCCTTCTTTGCTATCAGGGCCTGTGCAGAAACAGCTTTGAGAAAGCCCAGGTATTTTACATACATACCACAGGGAAGTCATTAACAATCTTCAAGATCCCAACCAGGCCTCTCCCTCCCTTCCCATACCCATATTTTCTATTGCTGAGTCACAAATTAATACAAACTTAACAACTTAAAGCAGCATCCATTGATTATCTCACAGTTTTTGTGAATCAGGAGTCACAACTGGGTTCTCTGTTCAAGGTCTTACAAGATTAAAATCAAAGTGTCAGCTGGGCTGCATTCCTTTCTGGAGCTTGAGGTTCTCTTCCATGTCCATGTGATTATTGCCAGAATTCAGTGCCTTTTAGTTGCAGAACTGAGGCCCTCAGCTCTTACAGGCCACCCATTGTCCTGGCCATGTGACCCTTTCCACAGCATGCCAATTTGCTTCTTCAAGTCCAGAAGAAGTGACTATCTCACCTTCTTCACCATAGAACACAATTAATCAAGAGAGAGACTAGGTCTTGCTCACACTCAGGAGGAAGGAATTACACAGGGCATGTACACACTATGGTAGAAATTTTGGGAGTCATCTTAGAATTCAGGCCCCCACTCCCCCACCCTATTCATAATGGAAATGGGCTTACATGGGAGAAGAGTGCTGTGGGAAGCACCACATGTACTTCCAAGGCTTTAAAAAGAGAACAGAACACACATCTATCCTTGCTTATTGAGATGTTCAGGGAAAACATGGCAACCCACATAGAGCATTATGAGATTAAAAGTCCTGAAAGATTATTGAGAGTTTCTAAATTGGAAGACAACTTCAAGGTAACCCCTGCCTAAAAGGTATTATCTCCATAGATAAATTGAGCAGAAACCACCTTGCAAAATGGCTATCACAGTTGCAGTTCATTAAGACTGTTTTGTGAGTCTTAATGCCAGTGTTTCTGAATTTTCCATTACTTGTGGGGTCAATGCCACTAAATCTGGCCTGCCATAGTAACAAATCTTTAGGTAAAAATCTGTTTGGACTAAGAATACTCAACCTAAATTTATTAACCTGAATTTAAAGGATATTTTTAATTCTAAATCTGTTTAAAATTGTTATTAGTTAAAATAGGTTTGTTTTTCATTAAAATAGCATTTCTATGAAAGACTAACCTTAAATTACCTTTTTTATTTAGCTAGAGTCTGCCCAGGAGAATGGAAGGTAAATAAACACATTGTGTTATTGAGCAATTTTTATCTTTTATTTATATTAAGTAGGCACAGCAAGACTATCATTATTACAACACATCATTCTATTGCCAACTTTCAAGCATTAAAACATAAACTAATGTGAGCTTTTTAGCTATGATATTCAAACATATATTTCCAAAGAAAATTCATTGGTCATTTAGGGATTTTGCAGTTATTAACTATGATCATCTTTCTCTTCTGTTTTGATTTTATTTCATACTATTCTGTGTGTGAAAAAGCCACTAAGAGTAGGAGGAATTTGATATTATGAAGAAGTCATAAAATTAGTACTGATCATTTTCAGTGGACTTAATTCATTTAAATGTAATTTCAGGTATCCAGTTATCTTATATGCATATTATGGTGACATTCTTTCTTGACTCTGATTACATTGCCATAGATTTAAAGGCTCTGTGCTCACCTTCCTTATTCTGTCTCCCTCACCTCCCATTCTACCCCTGCCAAGGTTCTGGTTTTCTCACCCATTCTAGCTGAGCAAGTAGCTTATACTGAAGACTCAGTTATCTGTAGTTTCTCTGAGAAGCTATGAGAGAGCAGTCATCAGCATATTAATGATTCTTTCTCCAGGAATCATTCAGAGAAGAAGGATTGTGATGATGGAAACAGCCTTTTGGTTTCTTTTGCCCTATCCAATCCTCTCAATGCACTTGTAGGTGAGTCTCTAAAACCCAAGACCTTTTGTGGCAGATGCCCAGAATTTTCACTTGTTGCAGAACTGTTTTACCCCCATCTCATCTCTATCAATAGTACTGCTTCTGTAATTCAAACTTTAAACCTGATGCTGACCCTTTTTTACTCAGTAATTGCTTTTGATAAGCTCTCTTTAAAGATTGATTTGTTTCACTCATTCATAGCAAGCTGGCTGCCTCAGGTAGAAGTCCATGCTCTAATTTGGTTTCATGGAACCAACACCTTGCAAAAGGCAAGTGGAGCCCCAATTCTTGGAAGAAGGGAAAATAGGGCACAGAAAACAGGAGAGATGGTTTGGGGGATAACACTCCCAAATTAGTTAGCAGAACTCAAATGTCTACCCAGCAAGTCCCTGATGGAACACAACAAAAATTCGTAGAGACTAAAGTCATTCTTTGGGTATGCCTAATAAAAGAGCTTTAACATTGGAAAGGAGAAAGTATCTTTTCTATTCTCAGTGAGAGCTGCACTCATGGCTTCAGCAATTTTTATGAGAGACTATAAGAGATTTTGATTTTAATAGTCATGCTAAGCATTTGCTGAGATTTGGGCTTTGGCTGTGTTTCTCTACTAGCTAAGGTCTAGGCTGATCCTAGTCACTACATGACTTGGATTAGTTTCCATGGTAACAGTGTCAGAGATGGAGAATTGCAAGCAGAAGATTTATTGGGGGCTTCTCTCAAGAGATACATCTGCAAGATTGGGCAGAGGGACAAGGTGACCCAAAATTAAGTAAATAATGAGACATCAACTAATTCTATGGTGAGCTTTGGATTTGGGATGGCCCTTCAGAGTTGTTCCAAATTGGGGCAAAGGGCAAGGACTTCGTATCCTCAATTATGCCATTAGGACTTGTGGCCAGTGTCTTGGAAGAAGACAGAATTCACCCTAGATGTTTCAAATAAAGAAATTTCTATTAAAGTGCCACTTCAAAGGTATGGATAGGTAAGGGAATAAATAGGGATGGAAGGTACCCAGAGACTAGCAAAAGTAAGAAGCAATTAACTCCCCTGGATTAGAAAGGACAAGGGATGTAAAGAGAGTTACTGAAGCCCAGGGAGAGCTGGAGTCATAGAAAAAGGTCTACTTCAGCAGGAGCTGCTGTCATGGAGATGTGCAGCTACTGACAGAGAAGTGATGCCAGAGCCCTTGATCACGTGCTAGGGCCTTCCCATAGACCAACCTTATGGAAGCCAACTAATAAATAAGTCTGAGAGCTGCTGTGCACAAGGGTCAGTCTCCAGGGTCAAAGAGCAGAACAAGAAGAGCAAAGAGTGGATAAGAATTGGTAAATGGAGAGTAATCAGCATAGCTCTCAAACAAAACATAGATTGCTCTTTTATTTATGAAGTAAGCCAGTTTCCCTAACATACTTAACAAATAATCCCAAGCACACTTAATCAAGAGACTCCACCAGCTGAGATTCCTAGGTCTCAAGACAGGATAATATCATCAACTCATTTTATTTTTTCCTCTTTAGAATAAGCCCTTGCTAATGAACTATTGAAAGGAAAAAAAAAAAAATATTTCTAGTTGCTTATCCTATGTTGTAATCACCAGTTCATTTTACTTGTCTGGCAGGCGTCATATACAAAATGCTGTATTTAAGAACACAGCAATTAGAGATAATAGGAGAATAACTGGAAAAAATTATTATTGAATGTTCAATGTTGTGTGTGGCTTTTGCAGTACAGCACCCATTAAATGACAGTCACATGGTTAAACTTTATACATATTTTTTTCCAAATTTACCCCATAAGGGGCAAATTACCAGCACAGTTCTGAAGGATATTATTGTAGCTATTATTCTGTGTGTGTAATTCCCCATTCATGATGTTTACAATTTTCTCCTTAGTGTTTCTTTGAAAAGTGGCATAATTACAGTATTTTCATTATGCTATGGCTTACATAGATAATTAAACAAATAAATATGCTCTTACACAATTTATTTTTAATGTTTCTAATCTTTACAAAACTCCCTTACCTTTGGAAGAATAAAGACATTCTGTTAACCTGCAATTTTTACTTTCTTTAACAATGGCACCAACTACAAGATTAATAGAACTCATCAACTTGAGACATAACAAGTTATTCTCTTCTAATGGCATCATCAGAAATTTAACTATTGCAAAATAATAACAACCTCGCAGCTTTTATACGAGAGTGGTAAGAACAATACATTTTTCGTATCGGAGAGATTAAAAATGTATTTCTTACAACTTATTGAATTTATCATCGAGGCAATAGTTGAGTTAATGTTAAGTGTTTAGTACATTACTAGGGTGAGTTAAAATCTCAAAATATTAGGTTTTTTAACATATACCATATTTGGAGGTGCTAAGTCTAGTAAAAATTGGGACTTAGCTACTATAAGCAAACTTCCAAAAAAATCTAGATTTTATTTTCATAATAATAGAATTTTAGAGTAATCTTGAGAAATAGGTTTATTTTACCAATAAAAATTGTGTCTGAGAAATATTAAAGGGCTTTCCAAGGTCTCACAGCTGGTTTTTGCCAGAGGCAGAAGTCTAACAGGCAGTCTCCTAAATACTATAGCTGTGTCGTTTCTTCTATTCAGCTTGCCTCTTCCCAGGGCCTTTAAGCTTTCTCTTTCAGTAGACACTATTGAGCCTCTACTCTATGCCAAGTACTATTTGAGGTGTTGGGGACGGACAGATGAATAAGCCGTATCTTAAAGATGGAGACAGACAAGGTGATGAATAATTGCTGTTGATTAATCATTATAACTCTTGTTTTGAGAACACAGTGGAGAGAGTATTTAGCTCTCTCCCTGGCTTTGGGGTTTTGATTTTTTGTCCTCAACTAATACAATCACTGGGGACTTCAGACACCCCTAGTCCCTGTCCTTCGCTGGCGGGTGCCAGGCTTCTTGCACACTATGTCTGCTGTGTTTGCTGCCATGCCACCAGGGCTTTCTGCCTTACTGCCTCATGAAGTAATTGCTGCTTATGTGCTGCTCTCTCTGACTGTGAAAGTTCTAAATCATCTGTAGCTCCAGAAGTGGTAGCTGCTCTCCTGAAAAAGAGAGGTCTCACAATAGTTGCTGCTGCTTCATTGTGCTTCCCAAAGGGCTGCTTTGTTCTTTGTGTTTCCCCATCCTCCCAGCCTCTAACCCTATCCAAGTCCAAACTGGAGAATGAATTTTGATGATGCCACCTGAGTGTTACACCCTGCTAACTCAATGCTTATGACCAATGACTTTCATAGGTCTGACATACCCTTATGTATGTTCCAAAGATTATGCACCCCAAACACAAAAGGCATAACTTCTTTGCTTTCCATTTCCATATGAAAGCCCATAAGAAGAAAAGACAATGAAAGTGTTATAAAAGAAATAAATACCTCATGATTGTTTACATAAGGTTTGAAGTGAACTATGAGCAAAACCACTGTGCTGAAGTCTGCTTCCTCAGTAATAATCAGCCAGGATCCAGGATCATGTCCAAGCCACCTGAATGCTCTCCTCCTCAGTACATTTTTTTTCCCTCTCAATAATATCCAACTGCCCCACATCCAGTAAGAGATTCCAGAGCAACTTCATTGCTTCTTTTTGTCCTACGTAAGTTTGTTGTCCTAGAGCTGATCTTTGGAGGCCA
The DNA here is from genome assembly GCF_000696425.1 of Galeopterus variegatus. Classification (NCBI taxonomy): domain Eukaryota; kingdom Metazoa; phylum Chordata; class Mammalia; order Dermoptera; family Cynocephalidae; genus Galeopterus; species Galeopterus variegatus. The sequence continues at coordinate 226,485 of NW_007728629.1, read as the reverse complement.
AATCATTTTTGCAGCTTCTCTAAGAAATCCCTCATATCCTCATTCACAAGGAAAATTACTCTAGCCATAGTATGCCGGCTACAAAAAATAACTTTTCTCTGCAGTGTCTGACCAGAGTGTTAGAGCTGTTCCTACTTTCTGTCTTAACATAACAGGCAGATGTTATCTTTGAAGAAGTATCCTTTTAACTGTGTTCCCTCCCAAGTTGGTATGTAGTCCAAAGAAAGTTTGAATTACCTGCTTATACTACCTGAATACTTTCTGGTTAATCCGTACCATGAGATTATCATTTGTCCTAAAAATTAAGACTGCTGCCTCTGGAAAATTTTAAATTTTACTTTCAATTAATTATAGTTGTGTACATCTTCCTGTAGTGATATTTACTGATGGCCATTGAAAAATCTATCATGTAAATTTCTGTCTTACTCATTAGATGTATTTTAAATAGATGTATGCATTTTTTTTTTTTTTGGCAGAAAAACAGACTTTTTTGTTTAACTTAAACATTGTATGTAATTAGAAAATGTTGTAGAAAATACACTTTAGAAGAATTGTAAGTAACTTCAATACAAATGCTGAGCCTAAGGGAGAATTTGAACATTTGAAATGGTGGCATTGGGGCTTATCTGAGAAAGTGCCAGTCTCTTCTGCTGTGACTACATGTGATAGAAATTCTAAGAGATGGCAAGCCAGTTTAGTGCTCTTCAGGCTAGTTTTCCTTTCGTCATCAAGGCCTGAATGTAAATAGGTGACCCATGGCTTATATTGCAAAGCCATCTTCCACTGAGGATGTCTTAGAAGTCCCATCTGTGCCCTGACTTCATTAATGTCACCTATAACTTCCACAAGCATGCTGCTACTTAAATGGCCCTATTTGCTTGCTCAAGAGAGAAAGCAGAGGCTTTTCTGGACAGGCATGAACTTTCTATGAAGATAATATGATTTACATGTGTATACAGAAGGATGAAACAGCCTTTTATTTAACTGTTACTTCAACTGTTTCCTCATCTTCCCTTAAATAAAATTCTATGATCATTTCCCTCCAGTTCCATGGTTTTGCACTGTTGGCCTAATTTAACTCTTTACTTTTTGACCGAAGTCCCCTTTGATGCTTAAATGTAAAATCAATGTTTGGTGACAGATACTCTGTGTTCATTTAATATGTGAATTATATTCCTCTTTGCCTTTTTAATAGATGAGGTATTTGCCATCCGGAGCTTCTTCATTTCCTCTTTCATTCACCGATATTCTCATTTCTTCCTTCGTTGGTCTCTTGCCTTCCTGACAGTAGAAAAATTTTGTGGAGTTGCATTTAGCATTACTTTGTATTTTTAATGTCACTCTCTGCCATTAGTTGGTATTTCATTTCTTCTTCTAAAAATATAATTTTACCGAAAAGTTTTATAAAATTAAGGAATTTTATGTTTTAATTAAAAAAATTTTATGTTTCCCTTTTGTTTTTCTTCCATAAACAGTTTTTACTATATAGAGTAGAAATTTTAAATGTGGTTGCAATTCCATAATTATTCCTTTTGGAATCTGAATCTACTTGACTTTAAATTTTGGTCTTAAAGCAGGGCAGAAAGGGATATATGCTTGACTTTTGCAAAAATAAGTAATTCATAAGTTATACTTCAATGGCATCATGCAGGGGGGAGAATACTGGGTATCAGGAGACCTGGTCTCAAGCTGTGGTTTATCTGCTAATGAGCTGTGTGTCTTTGGGCAAGTTCTAATACTCCCTGAATCTATCTCCTTTTCTGAGTAAATTGGACTTTGGTTCTTTTCATCTTTATAATTCCATATGAGGAAAAGCTGTTTGTTTTTACTCTAATGTATAAATTCAGGATAAGACAGGTGAGAGAGAAAAGAAAGGATTTTCTTGGACACAACACTAAATTGCAAATGATATGACTTTGATTGACATGCCACCTTGCTGAGTGGGTACTCAGAGACATGAAGAGACAGAATAAGCCTCTAAGAGCTCTAGCTCTATTCTCTTTCACTTTATTCTCTACAACTCAAATGTGAATGGAAATCCATTATATCATTAGAGAAGGTCAGGAAAAAAAAATGAGCAAAAATGCTTTGCTGCATATTGGGAATCAGGAGTAACTAAATAATGGTGTATTTCTTCCATTAAAATTGCCTCCATAACCTTCACCAGAAATAGCATTTGAGACTACAAGAGAATTAATGTTCAGTAATTGTTGAATCCTTATTTAAATGTGACTTTCAAATATCTTTCCCAAGAGGGGCACTTAAAAAGATCCATCAAAGCAATAGTGCTAATAATCTGCCATGGGACCTGGGCAGTAGGTTAAGAGACTCACCTCTCATTAATTAGGTGAAGGATTCACAAAATGTTAGGAGTGCACCTGAGCCCAGTATTCATTTTCAGAACAGTGATCTATCTATGAGTGAAATGATAGTGGAATTATCAAGTATCTAGCCAAAGGGAGGAGGAGAAAAAAAATTCCAGAAAGACATAAATTCGATGGTTGTATAATGTTTTCTCTTTAAATGGTTAAATTAAAAAGGGTATATATGATGGAATTATTTGGGCATTCACTAAAAAGTAGTGTCCGTGTGTGTGTGTGTGTGTGTGTTTTGGAAGTGGTAATGCAAGTGCGTTAGGGAGCAATTTCTGAGGGACCCTTAGTCCTGGTAGCAGTTCTGGATTTCTCTCCTCTCCCCATGCCACCACCTTTTGTTTAGAGCACCTGTGAGTCACCAATAAAGTCTCCCATCATTACCTTGCCTGGGTGGTCCTCCAAGCACTTCAGGAAGGTGCTTAGGGATTTTTAAGCTTATGGCATTGGTGTTGGTTGATTCATTCAGTCGCTTGAGGTGTGCGTTTGAAGGGAGAGAATGAGAGGTGTTGTAAGGAGAGCAGCTGAAAACAGCAGGACTCCTCTTTTCTGGCACTGAGGAAGTCAGACCATATCTTTCTAAGACCGAAATTTTTGCCAGCAACAATAATCTTCAGTAGTAAACTGGAACAAAATGATTTAACCACCAAACCCAAGCTGAAAGATTTTTTTTTTTTTTTTGGCTAATCCATTACTTTCAGATATATAGAAGAATAAACTCTGACTTTACAGAGACTGCCATTGTAGACCAAAAAATATGTAAGATAGAATTAAGGGCTAAGTTCAACAACATTATTTGGAATATGTTTGCAAATAAGTCACCTATAAAGCTTTGGTCATTAAAGAAAAATTGTGTGGCAAAGGCTGAATAAATAAGAAATAAAATGACCTCAACCACAGTTCTTTTCCACCTTAAGAGGTGTGTTGCTTTCTCCAGAGCCTCCACTCTCCTTCCCTGAGTCCCCCAGTCACTGGGTCATCTCCAGTTTCATTAGATTCTTGAAGAACACAAAGGACCTTTATTTTAGCAGGAAGGAGTGAAAAAGAATCTAAGATCAAGTGAATACTTTTAATGTTCCTTATGTTCTGTGGAGAGATCAGTTCAGTGCAAAACTAGAGGATGAGTGACACAAGGGACAACAGTAACCACAACAGATGACCTCGATTGTCTAAGGAGGCAGTGTAGCCATGATGATGGAGGTGCCTCTGAGCAAGAAGTCAGGGGTTCTGCAGCAGTGGTTTCCTTACGTCAGTTTAAACTGGCTCATGTTCATACAGAATCAATTCATACTTCTCCTGAAGAAGCAGCTTTTGTGGTGGACTGTGATCTTAATTAGCAATCACAGGGCCGCTTCTACTCTTTGTCAAGTATGTCTAAAATAGGATTGCACTAACTTTAGGGATTTTAAAGTTATTAAGACAGCTTGGGAGCTTCTCATTTCTTGCATTTTCCTACAACTAGACTTTTGCCTGTTATTTTAATTTTTAAAATTTTTCATTAAAGCATAGTTGATTATACATACTTGTGGGGCATACAGTTGAATGCCAATACCTGTGTACAATGGGTGATGATCAAATCAGTATAATTAGCATGTTCATCATTACAAAGTGTAATCATTCCTTCTGTCCATTAACCAATTTCTTTCTAATCCCCTCCTCCTTTCCCACCTCTATAACTGCAGTTCTGATCTCTCCTTCTGAAAGTTCAACATATTATTGTGATTGTTGTTGCTAACATTTTCAGACTGACAAAACTCTCTCCTTGACCAACCAGGAGTCAAGCTCCTCTGAGTCCTCTTTCTGTCTAGGCCCTGACCTTGAACTCTGTCCTTGGCCTGCTTAGTCCAGTTTTAGCAAGAACCCTGCTGAGTTAGTTTAACGAAAATCCCCAAGCCTCAGTATCTGATCAAATTTCTTATTCCTCAGTCTTGATGTCTTATCTCCCTGGCCAACCTTCAGCAAGAATTTACTTGAGTAGTTCTAGCAAGAATGCCCCAGCCTTAATGTTACCCCTTAGTAATTTTTCATCTACAGACTCTCACCCAGTTACTTGGCTATAATACTCCACCTGTCGTATTTGGAATTGCTAACCCCCTATTGCAGTCCCCTTCTTGAATAAAGTTTTCTTTACCATCTTCAACAAGTGTCTGAATAATTTTTCTTTAATAAGACCAAGGCAGATTTGGAGTATCTATAAGAGGTTCATACCCTCACCTGTAGGGGAGAAGAAGTCTTAGCATTGACCTCACAAAACACTGAAATTCTGAGTCAGGCCAGCACTACAGACTAGGAATCTAAAACAAGCAGTTTTTATATCCATAAAATATATCTTTACATAAAAGGTAACAATGTTGTTTTCCTGAACCCTGTGCTTCTGGAAAACGGTGAAAGTTATAGAAATCCCCTGTAGGGGAGAAAAAATTTCTTTCTTTACCCATCACAAGGTTCATGGCTGAGGCCCCTATAATGAAAGACAGAGTAACAAGAGAAAAACATACAAATTTATTTAATGTAAGTTTTATGTGGCATGGGAGCCTTCAGAAATGAAGGCCCAAAGAATCAGGGAAATCTGTCTATTTTTATGCTATGTTTGATGAAGAGTGAGCAGTCGTGCAGAAGTATGATTGAACAGAGGGGATATAATCTAATGGTAATGAACTGGGAGTCTGGGTGAGGGAGGCGACTTGGCAAGTCTTTTTGGTCAGAGTCTTTTGGGCACCTCTCTGTCTTCAGAGATAAGGATGTTACTTTCCTCTGGGTATGGTGAGGGTACCTCTGGAATAAAGGCTTTGTGACCTATTTTAGAGAAAGGCCAGAGAATTCTTTTATTGCCTGATTCAGAGGAGAACAGCAGAAGAAGGTCAAAGAGACCCTTCTGCTTCTGCTTTTATCTCAAATGCCAACATGCCATATTCTGGGGTTGCGTGTTCTGAACCCTATCACTTCCCATCTTTTTTTGTTCTGGAAAAGTATTTACTGCAAAGAACCACTCTTCACCACATAAGTGACTTTGATAAGGCTCACTGATGCCTTCTTTATGCCTATGATGGCCAGATATAGACTCTCCAAATTCCCATTCTTTGCCTCATAAATGATTAGCTGAACTTCTTGCTTGCACTTATAATTGCAAACAAAGTCTTAGTCCCCAAGTTTTAGTCAAAATTCTCTCCTTCCTCCAGGCTCCTGACTTTGGAGTTAGCATCCAGACCCTCCTGGAAAATAGGAAAAATTGGCTGGCCTCAGGGTAAAATTTTGTCTCCTCTACTATGCTTTCCCATCATGCTTCCCTCCCACTTGCCCACATCTGGTTCTAGCTAGCATTTTTTGACTCATCTCTATAAAAGAAAACCTTTTTTTTTTTTTTTTTTTTGATGCTTACAAGTCTTCCCTCACAGTGTTGTCTATTGCATAGCTCCTCCTCCCCCGTCCCAGTAGTCTCTTCCCCCAACCATTTGCAGTAATACGTGTGAATAAAGTTTTCCTTTTTAGGTCCAAATTTTTGTTTGTTGGTTTGACAATGGCTTACAAATTTGCTCCTATAATAATTTTATTTATTTTGATTTGTGGTTTGTTAGGGGAACCACTTTTCTCTATGCTCCACATGGAATTTAAATACCTGTTTTATACAACTCACTCTATGCTGATATTGAGAGAAGAGACTACTGTGTAGTTCCTTCTGGGGTTACCTGTTTCCTGTAATAGGAACTATCTCAGAAGTAAACCAGACAGAGCAGGAGCACATGCTATTACATTCCTCTTCAAAAACTCCAGTACTTTGAAAAAGCAGACAAAACCTAGCTAGAAGTGGGTAGGCTGCTTGACAAATTTTTAAATCTTTTGAACATCTAGACTTTACCTAGAACTGGAAGATGATTCTTTTTTTTTTTTTTTCCTTTTTGTCTTTTTTCGTGTCCGGCAACGGCATCGCAACCCTCGGTGTTGCGCCCGCACCTCGCTCAGCCAGTGAGCGGGAACCGGCCTGTACGTGGGATCCGAATCCTCGGCAGGAGCGCCGCCGCACTCCCAAGCGGCGCACTGTAGCAGTGCACCACCGGGCCGGCCCGGAAGATGATTCTATGATCACATTGCTGGATATGGGATACTATCTACTTCTAAAGAGAAAGAAAACATTACTTGTTCAGATCATTCAGAAAGAAGGTGTTCTTATAAGAAAAACTGACACAAAAGTGCTTCGGGAGACAGTTCTGGTGAATTTTACAGTGGTGAGGTTTTCTTTGCCACTGTTTTCATTAAACAGCAAGAGCCTGTGTGTCATTGCTTGGGGGGTAATTCTAAGATAAAAGAGTTTAGAGAACATGATATGTAAATGCGAAGTGGGTTGGCTCATTGACTCAATCACTATGTAAACCAAGTACCCTTTGTGTTGTTTAGTACAATTACTGCAGTCCTTGAGTTTTCAGTCAGCATGTTTAATCCCAGTGCCTGGCTCTTTTTACTATGGCCTCCCTACTGAGTCACCAGAGAAACATAGGTTGAATATCCAGCTATGCCTGGGGCAAGACGTTGATTACCTCACAGTAGGAAGCAAAATAAACTATCTGCAGATATATCAGAGAGCAAAAAGATTGACTTTGAAACAATGGGGGAAAATTGCAATTAGAAGATTTCTTTCTTCTTTCAAAACCAGACTTTGCCCTGCATTATTTATTTTGTAACTTCGTCTATTGATTTTGGCCTATTGCAATGCTTCTACATTATGATAGAATGGAAATATCAGGGCAAACTTATTTATTACTTTTGTCTCAATTGAATGTCAATCATTTTTCATTCAAAAAGAAATGGTGCTTTTCATAATTGAGAACTTCACTGATCTTTTCCTATTCTGCGCTAATATTTTAGTACATACATTGTCTTTTATTTTACTATTTATAAAGTCATTATAAATCAAACCAATTGCAGCATAGCAGGAAATGGTTGACATTTCCTCTCTCAAAGACTCATTCATAATTTTCCCATTACATGTAGTTTAAATACATAGCATCCAATCTGCAGTCTTTGAAATGGTGCCAAATTCCATCTGCTTTTCTGCATATTGCTGCAGTTATTTCTGAGCATGACATGAGAGACGACTACTGAGAACTCTAATTTGAACACAAACCTCTCTCAATAGAACCTTACTGTTAATTTTGCAATTTTCTGTTCAATAACCCTCTCTTATATTAATGCACAGTTTTATTGATTTCCAAATCTAACTGCTTAATAACCTCCACTAGCAACCTATCAGCAATTCTTTTCCATTCAGACCAGCAGGAGCTGATACCTCTTCCAACATTTTCTCAAATTCATAAAAGGTCAATTCTGACAGAATGCAAACAAAATTGCCATATGTAAATAGGGGCATAAATATTTATTTTTCTGATATAAGTCTTAGCTTACAACTCAAAATTCTACACGAAAGTTTAAATAATTTAAGTTACACTTTCAGATGGTAAATCTAAAATTTTTCTACATGCTGTGTCTCTGGTAATCTTTCCTTATTTTAATATTTCAGTTTTTCTTTACAATTCCCTGTTTTTCTCCTGCTGATATTAATGATTTTCAAGGGTACTTAGGTGTAATACATAATATATGCCTAAAATTTAAAAAATTGGCTTGTTGACCTGACTTTGAGTTGGTGGAATTGAACATTTCTTTGGAAAATTATAAATATCTTAGTGCTAAAATCTTCCATTCAACAGACACACCAAATGACTGAAATGAATGGGAAAAAAATCTTGTCCCTTATTCATTAGGGCTAAAGTCATGATAGATTTATTATATGGATACAATCTTCAACACATTCTATGTTGGACTGTGTCTCACTCTGCTTGGGTAGCTATAACAAAATACCTTAGACTGGATGATTTATAAAAAACAGAAATTCATTGCTCACAGTTCTGGAGGCTGGGAAGTCCAAGATCAAGGCACAACACACTCAGTGTCTGGTGTCTGGTAAGAAGAGCTCTTTCTCTGCTCCTTGCTGTGTGCTTATATGGTAGAAGGAGCAAATGCTGTGCCCTCACATGGTGGGAGGGGTAAGGCAGCTCCCTTCAACCTCTTTTATAAGGGATTAATCCCATTCATGAGGTCAGGGCCCTCATGACTTAATCACTTCCTGAAGGATCCTTCTAATAATATTATTGTATTGGGGATTAGATTTCAACATATGAATCGTTTTGAGGGGGAAGCCATCATTCAGATGATAGCAGATTCACAGCAAAAGCTCTGCCATTCCTTAAAAAGTAGACAAGTGGTTGCTTGCAGAAGTACCCAGGTATTTTCTTATTAGTTTTTAAAACTTTCTTTTGTGTCTGTTTTATTAATATGTTAAAAGAAATATTAAACATTGATAGCACACACTTATGTGATTACTTCCTTTGTTTAGATGAACTCTCATACATTGTCCCCTTCAGTTGAGTTTCTGTTATCCTTCTCCTTGGGACAGTCTTTTAGGTCTTCCACAGGTCTTCCACAAGTCTTTTAGACTTGTCAGAACATTTTCTGTCTCTTGTTTCTCTAGGAATATCAACCTCCCCTTTGAAGTCCCTTCACTGCGATGCTTTCTGAGGCACCATAGGAACTGTCAGCCCATTCATGTTAGCAGCAATTTTTAAGTATGGTCTGAAAATCTCTCAGAACATTACATACTGATAAAAGGAGCTGCAGTCACGATTTTCTGTTTCTTAGCTAGTTTGGCATAGGTTTCAACCAGATATAGACCTCAGGCCAGAAACATAGGTTTGCAAGAAATATTGAAGTTTTCCATTGTCTCAACATGACTTTTATTCTTAGCCTTTATCCTGCAGGCTGGTAAGATATTCCAGCTTTGTTAGGCTTTGGGCTTTCCCCTGTCCCCAGAGATGATGGTTTTATGTAGTGCTGCTGATTCTTGATGGAAAGGGAGGGGGTAACCTCTAGTAATAGTCATGCAGCCACACAAGTGACCACCAACACATTCCTTGTGCTTATCTGTTCAGCTCACTTAGAGAAAGCTTTTTTCAGGACACAGACTTATTTCATGAGGCTGGGTATTCCAACATCCATTCCCTCTTTTTTAGAAATAGCACACAGATTTTTCTCTTGTTGTTTTCCTACAGTGCTGCCAGGGAGTGGGGCCAGCTCCCTACTGATTTAGGATCCTCAGTCTTCTCCCTTGCTACCCTGAAACCCTAGTTTCTACATTGTGTGTAAGATTTTCAAAATCTTAAGTGGGGAAGTTCTATTGGCTACTTCTGTTTCCCACATTGCCAGAACTTCCTCTGCTGGCACAGAGAGAAAATAGAGGGGAAGAAAAATCTGTATTCCAGAAATATATCCAAACCCACAGAAAATAATATCTTCTGATTATCATTCTGTAGTGAAAGCTGTGCTGGTAACTGAGATCTCTCTATAGCTCTGAAAGACTTCCTCCACCTACTGAGAGTGTTCCCCACATGTAGTCCTCAGCTGTCTAATCTTTCTAGGAATTTCCCTTAGCTGAAGAGACCCACATTGCTGGAGGTCATGCCCCTTCTCAGGGGAAGTCTACAGCTAAGTCAGGGACTAAAACCCAGCCCTCTTGCTCCAACTCAGGGCAACTTTGAAGGGCTATACTAACTTTAGAATTTCTGTGGGGTTGGCTGAGTCCTTTCTGTGATTGGATAACAGCCTGACATCTCCCTTTGTCCAGTCCTACTTTCTTCCATTTTATCCAGATAGTGATCCTGAAAACATTTCTCACTATACTTCCTGCAGGCCGTTTTCCTCTCAGTCTGTTTTACAGAAACTGACCTGCAATAAGTTGGCCCCTTGCTGAGTTTGTTTGCCTGTTCTCTCTCATTCAAAGGGATATCAAAACACACCGCACTGGATATAATGATCTCAGGTAATTTAAAGACTTATTACTCACTTGGACATAGAGAAAACAAAAGAAGACCCTGATAGAGGGGGCCCAGTGGCAAGAGTGTTCTCTGACATCTGGGCAGTGAGAGACACAGGGAGAAGTTGAGTGGGGGAGGGAGAGAGGGAAGAAAGAGTAAGAGAGTACACAAACCTTGTCCTAGGGATATGTTACACACACACACACACACACACACACACAGAAATACATATATATCAGTAAAACAGAGGAGACCATTGGAGAGTGTTGAGATCTGGCTAATGTTGGAATCCTGCTGATGTCACCAATTGTTGAACTAGGGCTAGATTTAGAATGCATGGACCCCCCCCCCCAAGCCCATTCCAGACTGGGTCACAGACCCTTCATATGCCAGGCTGGGTCCCCAGATCCCTCACACACCAGGCTGGGTCACCAGACCCCTTACACACAGGTCTGGAAAACAGGTCCTTGGAAGCCATAGGTTGGAAAGCATTGTTGCATGCATGGCAGCTGCCCAAGGCAGTAAACTCCAGCCAAGGTGGTGGCACCACGCAGGTGCACTAACTCCAATCACACACAACCTGCCCACAAAGAATGCTGCACCACCCCCAACCTGCCCCAAGGCAAGGGGGCCTGATTAAATTATTCTATTTTCCCAACAATCCACCCCTTCAGGGCTCCTCACCTTACAATCTATTCATTCAGAATCTTCCACAATGTTTCCTTAGCCAGGATAAATGACCCTTACATTTACATATTACACATTCCATCCCAGTCCCCAAAGTCTTAGCTTGCTGCAGCACCAACTCAAAAGTCCAAAGTCCAAAGTCTCCTCTGAGACAAAAAACAAAAGTCCTTCCAGCCCTGAACCTGTAAAGAGTCAAAAACAAGTTTATCTACTTCCAAGATACAGTGAGACAGACATGGGTACACATTCCCATTCCAGAAGGGAGGAATAGAAAGGAAAAACAGGCCCCAAACAAATCCAAAACACAAACAGGGCAAACATTAAGTACACTGGGGCACCTGGACCCCTAAAGCATTAGGCAACCTCACTCCTACAGCTCCTCCATGTACCACCCCTTGAGCTGCCCTGGTGCCTGCAGCTTTTCCAGGCCAGCACTGCACCTTGCCAGCAGCCTCTCAGTTCTGGGCTCCTGGTGGCAGTCCTGCCATCCTGTCTCCCCTAGACATTTCCTCAGTGGGGCCTTTCTGTGGGTGCTCTGACCCCAATTTACTGCTCCACATTGCTCCATAGATGTCCTTGACAGTGGCTCCACCCCTGCAGCAGGTCTCTGCCTGAGTCCCCCGGCTTTTTCATACATCTTCTGAAATCTAGGTGGTGGCTGCCACACTTCCACTGCTCTCACATACTGCTGGCCTGCAAACTTAACACGATGTGAATGCCACCAAGGTTTTCAGCTTTTTTTCTTCAGAGGTGCTGAGGCAGGATTTCTCCAGCCAGAGTGGCTGGCATGTAGGGAGCAGTTTGTTGAGGGCAGCTGTGCCCCAGGTCTGTCCTCTGGGATGACTCAGTCCTCCTAGGATGGGAGGGGCGCTCTCCCAAACTTCTCAAATGCCCTCAGGGCCTATGATGGGTGGGACACCCATCCAGATTTCTCAAATGCCTTTAGGGCATTTTCCCCATTGTCCTGGTTTTTAGCATCTGGCTGTCTCACCACTTTTCTACCTCATGGCCAGGCTGCAAATCTTCCAAATCTTTATGCTCTGCTTCCCTTTTACATTCTGGCTTTTTAATTACTTCAATCAGCTTGGCTTACAACAGCTATTCACTCAGTCTCAGGCAGTTTTGCAGTGTTTGCCCACAGTTCAAACAGCTGCATTTTCCCAGTCCATCAAAGATTGGCCACTGTGCTCCTGTGCATATCTGTGGTTCTCCCACAACTGCTGCCACTGACGCAGGTGTGTAGCAATGGAGACCAACTTTTCCACCTTTTCACCAGGTGAAAACATACTTGAAATTCTGCAGGGGCACCCGTCTTCAGGTCATCTGCCCATCTGCATGTGGCACTCTTTTCTCAGGTTTATATGGCTCCCAGCTGGCCATCAGGTTTAAGTGGCACCCTCCGAGCCTTTGGCCTCCGGACAAATGCAATACACGTTTACTACATCATCTCTAAATCACGTTACACCATCCACTCCTAGGTCTCATAGATGTAGCAGTCAGGGGTTCTCCCTGTTTCTGCTGCTTTACTTTCTTAATTTCTCATGCACAACAGATTGTGCCTGGAGATGTATGGTTTCCCCCAACTCACCACTGGATTGGTCTTCCCTGGTGTGAGAGGCAGGAGTGGCCAGTTGCTGCACGTCATCCTCCAGGACATTTATCTGTGCTTCCAATGACTCTGCTTTCTGCCGCAAACCTCGATCAGTTTGCAACATAGTGACCAGCAGCCAGGCTCTGGTAAACAGAAAAGTGGCTACCGGGTACCTCACACTCAAGAATAGCCACATTTCCTCCCCCTTCCAAGGGGTTTTGCATTGTAGTATTTGGTTGATGCTGCCTTGCAGTACAGTGAGCAGCAACCAGATCCCAGTCAACAGGAAAGTGGCCATAGGGCAGAGCATATTCAAAAGTAACCACATTTCCTCCTTCTTCCAAGGGCTTTTGGCTCCTGTATCTTCTCAGAATCCTGTCACAGACTATGCCAATTGTGGTGCTCAGCTAATATCGGCATCCTGCCAACTATGCCAATTGTAGTGCTACACAACTACACCAACTGTCATACTAGGGCTGGGTCTGGAATTCACAGACCCCTCAAGCCTGTTCCAGACTGGGTCACAGATCCTTCACACACCAGGCTGGGTCACCAGACCCCTTATGCACAAGTCTATGAACTAGGAAACAGGCAAACTGGTCCTTGGAAGCCATAGGTTGGAAAGTATGGCTGCATGTGCAGTGGCCACCCGAGGCAGTAAACTCCAGCCAAGGTGGCGGTGCCATGCAGGTGCACTAACTCCACCCACATACAACCTGCCCACAAAGAATGCTGCACAACCCCAACTGGCTCTGAGGCAAGGGGGCCTGATTAAATTATTCTATTTTCCCAACAGAGGGATTTTGGTTTTTTTTTTTTATTTAAGGGAAAAACAACTTTTGGAAGGCCAATCTTTTGGGGGGCAAGAGGAGATCAAAGAGCAGGACAAATTGCCTTGCATTTATGTAGCTGATTTACGGGGCAGCATAGCAGAAGTGAGTGGGACAGGGTGTCTGTGCTGGCTGGGGTTAATGATTTAGCCAAATGTCAATTTTCAGGAGTGACTTGTTATGTCCAACTTTATTTCTCCACACAATTTCTCACTCTCTTTCCCAATTAGTACTTCTCAAAATCTTGACACTTGGGCCCTTTAGAATATCTTAATACCAATGCCTTTAATCCTAAATCCATTTAGAATTCTTTCTATTTATTTTTTAAAACCAGAATGCTTTTTGCCTCTACTCCACGTATTTTGGGTTATTCTCAAATCACCATCTCTTACATGCCTATTCAGCTGATGTCTTTTGTGTTCTCCCCATGGAAAATTCCTGTCCCTGAGTAGTCATTTCCTAGTTCTGGGCTCACCTATGGTACACTTTTCTAGGAGTCTGTGTGTCTGTCCAGCAACATGGAGCAGATGGAGAAGAGGTACTCGGCTTTGTGGGGATGGGCTTGGCTGTTGAAATTGTTGATGGAAGTCCAACCCAGGGAGGCAATGTGTGCCTCCTGGGAATGGGCTTCTAAGACAAGACACAAATGAAACCAGATGCTGGTCTGCTGGGAATGGGCTTGCCAAGACAAGACAAAAATCAAAACAGTAACAATTTCAGAAAATTTAGATGGACAATAAAAATGGGACAAAGTTGTGGTCATTGCTGAAATGCCACAATACTATATCTGGTGTCTCACTAGAAGCCTGAGGGTCAACACCAGAGACCTCTTGACAGCAGGGAGGTCCTGCTGTAGAAGGATGATCCTTGTTTAAAGTCTTACTGACTGGTGTTCTGAGATATATCTATCAGGTCTGACCAGGAATTGGGACATGACTAGTTTCTGGGGGGAGATCATAGACTACATGCACATAGCTACCTAGTGATAGAGTAAGGACTCCAAGCCTTTTCCATAAAAACAATGTGGTTTACATCAAGTCTGCCACCAAATTATTTGAAGCAACCACTTCTTCCAATTCCTTTCTTGTGTCAAAGAATGTGTTGTAGTTGACTACTTCATGATGATTTCCATATTATCAGGCCAATTGCACAGAACAGAAGTCCACTAAATCAAACACTTGCAGTAAATTCTTGTGAAATTCAAATCCTTCAGCTCCTCCCCCCTCCCTCCCTTTCAGGCACAGAAGTATTCCACTAGCTTATTTAAATTCCTCTTTCCCTTTAGATCTTTTGTAGGCCAATGCCTTAAACGGACACTGTAATGTCCTTTTCTAGTTGTTTAAACTTGGATAGCATGTATTCTTCCTCTTTCTGTGGCTAACCTTTCTTCTAGGACTTTTGATATCAATTCTATTTTTTTCTCTGAGCACTGACATCCTCCTCGAATTAATTCATAGAACTATACTTTCAACCTGTTTCATCTGTTTAAGGCAGTTAGCAATTTTGTATAAAAGATAATATTTCTCCTTTGAGACCTGAATTTTTCCATTCTGTGAAACGAATTCAAATGTGGCATAATGGGATGGGATATTTTTAAGGTAACAGGAAGGTCCGGGGACTTCATAACATTCTTTGTAGGCCATTAACATATAGGAATCAAAAAATAGTAGAAAGACAAAGAGAGAAAGAATCATGAAAAGGAAAATTAGCAGGAATTAGCAACGAGGAGGAGCTTGAGAGTACCTTAGAAAAGTGGAACTTAGGAAAGTTGTTCTGCTTAAAATATTCCTAAGGAATAATGATGGCATTCAAAGGATGGATCTTGTTTAGTTAAATTTCAAGGTCTTTTAGGGGAGAAACATGTAGGCATAAAGGCATCCTCACATCATCTAAATCAAAACAGAATCCATATGTGCATGTGGCTGACTTTGTCAAGATATTAGAACAGATTGCAGCTTTAAAATTTGCCTTACTATCTGGTTCAATGACTATCATTCTATAATATGTGTAAGGTGCTTAATTCAACACCTAACTTGGCACACAGTGTGACATCAAATTATAGCTACTATTATTTTCTAGAATTACTTTATAGCTGTACCTTTTTATTCTACTGAATGAATTTTAACATAATTTTATCAAATTTAAGAAAAAACTTATTGCTGGTACATTCAAATTAATTGCTGCTTTATTACATAAAGTAAGGTAAGTCTTGCAATCAAGCATGGTAAAAAAGAGAAAGGGGAGAGGAGCTATGAAATAACTAGGTTGGAAATGAGCAATGTAGGAAATAGAGACAAGTAATTTATTACATTTAGAATATACTGCTTTTGAGGAAATGAATATTATAATACATAGCCATCTCCACTCAAGAAAGTCTCAAGAAGGTACCTAAAGATTCTGCATGGCCAGTTTTTGAGTGATGACTATCTTACCTGTTCCTTAAGCCTTTAGTTCCATATGGGGCTTATGGCTGTGGGTGTGGCAGGCGTGGGGGGTGTTGTGTAGATGTAGGGGAGACTTTTGGATAGTGCAATATACTGTTCACTTTTCTTTTCAGAATGGCTTTGAGAAATTAATATTCTCCAATCAGTAGACTCATTTGGACAAAACACATTGGCATTCCAATTCACATGAAGTAGGGGTGAATGACTAAGTGACTCAAGATTGGAGGAGGTATGGGAGAGATATTTTATAATGGATCATGGGTTCCAGCTCCTCTTTTTTTTCCTTTTAGTTTTGATCCAACACAATCCATTAGATTGCCACAATTCACACTTGCTTGTTATTTATTTAGTGAGCTCTATTGAGTCCTTGAAGATTTGTGGGCAAAGCTCCTTGACTTGATAGACTGCCTTGCTAAGGGCAAAGGTGTTAATATAGATTTTGGCCCCTCGACCAGGAAAGCACTTAAAAAGATGCAGCCACTAAATGATTCAATTAGTCTAACCTCCCACCTGCCCTTTTTAAGAAAAGACACTCCTCTGCCTAGCAGTAGTCCAAGACCATCCCCTTTGTCTACACTCCGCACAGAACGAAGTTGTATATCCAAGTTGAAAGCTTTTGTAGGGCAGATTTAAGGGTACAAGAGAGTAAAAAAAAAAAAAGAGTGCTTATAATCTGAGGTCAGTGCTTTATGAAATGTCTTGAATTACTGCACCATCTGGTCCTACACCAGTAGATTATGAAGTGTTGAAAATAAAGAAAAAAACTAGCATCTTGTGTCAGTGATTTGATAGCTTTCATGATAAGAATTGTGTTTACTAACAAATTGTGAATTCACAGCCCTTTCCACTGCACAGCAATTTCCAGGCAGTTTAAAACCACTTCTGGCTTGCCCTCTCTACTTGAATCTACTGCTGAGTCTAAAAGCCTGTCTCGATTCCCCTGTGTTTATTACAGATTCTTTTCCATTTGAAGAATCAATACTAAATGCAGGCATAGACAGACGGCATTTTATACGTGGTATGTATAACAGTGGGAGGTTGTCATTTGTCAGTACTTTTTCAGGCACCAGAAAATTATAAGGCAAAATAAATTTGTAGGTTAAACAATTTTTCAGTTACAGAAATTATGGCACATCAGGTTCTAACTAGATATACATACTAAGATAGACACAGAAAGCCTTGATAAAAATGTAAAAACTCTTTGAAATGAACTAGCATCATTAGTATTACTGAAGAAAACATTTTGTCTGCTTACTTCAAGAAACCTAGAAGCAAGAGATGCTTGAAAAGTGACACTATGGGATGACATCTCCAAAATTTCTTTTTGAAAAGAATAGGGGTAGTAACTTTGCTACTTTCAAAGCTTTATCTTTGGTGCACATTTTGGTAAATTTACTAGTTCATAGTCAATGTGAGACACTGATAAGCTAACAAAATGTTTCCATTTTTATCCCCTCAATTCAAACAATATTTATCTATGTTTTCCATGATCTGTCACTCTGAAAAACACTAAAAATGCAAATGGTCTCATTAAAATACTCCTTTCAAAATGTTGTTTTCTCTGAACAGACATTGGAAGAGGTTTCCAGCTACACAGTTTGACTGAATAAAGAATAAAGGGACAGAGTAACAAAACACTAAACTTGGAAATGGCTTATTGGGGTTTTATTTTCAGATTTAATTTATCAGATGCCAGTTAAATTTGATTTCTATATGTCTCCAAATCATGTCTACGTAGTAGGTATATCCTAACCGAGAAATTCTGCTTTGAGAAATATTTATCTAGTTCTTATTCTTGCACACATCAAGAGATAAAATTTAAGACTGGAAAGGATCTGATATTGTATATTTTATTCCATTGCATACCAGTGTATTGTTTCATATTACTCAGACAAAATGTTCTAGAAAAGGTCACAGATTGTATTTAAGAAACTAGAAAGGGAAACTAGCATTTCATAACCTCATACTCTACACTAGCCATATGTATATTAAAAGCCAAAAAATAAGTGCTTTTAATATTTTATGTTATTTAAATCTTCTTACAACAATCATGAATAAGGTGTTGCACTGAAACTAAAGCTCGGAGTTATTCAGTAACCTGCTTCTGCTCCTACACTCAGTAGGAGATGGAGCTGAAAAACAAACCCATAACCCTGATATTAAGTACTAACAGTTTCTTGAATCCAAAATACACTTTTGAGAAATAACTTGTGATATGTCCATTATTGGATGGCCAACCAGGAGGATAAGGCATCATTTGTTCAGAAAGCATACTTTTATTTACATTACATGTTATTTTATAAATGCAATATAGAAAAAAAAATAGTGTTAACCTCAACCTCAAAAGTGCCTTGATATTGCTTAAGGATCACAGTGACCAATTCTGTTAATCCAGTCATTCCACCTCCTTCCTTGACCTTTCAACACGCTTTAGGTAGCTTGGACAAAACTTCACAAGAATCTAGCTTTTTTTGTTTCTTACTTTCCCAATTACACTTGTGGGTAAAAAAATTAAAAAAATTCTCATTTAAAAAAGATCAGATGAAATCTGGATGGAAGACTCTACTTAGTAGCAAGTACTGCCATTTTGCTTAGACAATCAGTTCTTATTGACTTACACTGAACTGCTGACTTACACTGAACTCTACATTCTTACACTAAATTATACAAACATCTAAGAACTCAGGGAAACACTTTACTTATGTTTACAGGGTTTTTTATAAAGGCTATCATAAAGGCTATTACAAAGGATATAGATGAACAGCCAGATGAAGAGATACATAAAGCAAGGTCCAGAAGATTCCTGAGCACAGGAGCTTCTGTCCCCGTGGTGTTGGGGTGTGCCACCCTCCCAGCATATGGATGCTTCACCAGACCCAAAGCTCATCAAATCTCATTGTTCAAGAATTTTTATGGAGCTTTAATCTCTAGTCCCACCCCTCCTGAAGGTTGGTGGGTGGGGCAGAAAGTTCCAATCTTCTAATTACTTGGCCTTTCTGTTGACCTAGGGGCCACACCCTAAGTCACTTCATTAGCATAAATTTGGGTGTGGTAAAAAGGGTTTGTTATGAATGATAAGAGACACTTCTACTGTGTACTTAAGAAATTCCAAAAGTTTTAGGAGCTCTGCACCAGGAACTGGAGAAAAAGAGAAAAAAAAATATTTCTTATTACATGCCCAGTAAACCAAGTTTCTTTCTCTTGCAATAGGAATAATATCGCTCAACTTAAACCTGCATTTCATAACTAACTAAAGTGGAAACCATTTTATTTTAACCATATGCTAGGCATTAAACATTCTAAATGGTGGGAAAAGTAATGCAGTGGATTGAATTTTGTCCCCCCAAAACTCACTGAAGCTTGAATTGTGTCCTCCAACTTTTGTGTATTAGAAACTTAGCCCTCACTGTGATATGAAGAGGGTGAGAAATCTTATTATGGTAATCGAAAGGTGGGGCCTTGAAGAGGTGATTAGATTGTAGGACCATGTGGTAGTGAATGGATTAAAAATGGTGGTCAGGGGCTTGGCTCTGAGGGCTTTAGAAGAAGAGAGGGTCTGCCTTGCTCTTTCTCTCTCTCTCTCTCTCTCTCTCTCTCTGCTCTGCTCTCTTTTCCACTATCTTGCAATGTGAGACACCTGGGTCACTGTCACTGCCACCACAACCCTCACCAGATGTGTTCCCTGGACTTTGGACTTCCTAGCCTCCAAAATTGTAAGCAATAAATTTTGTTTTCTTTAAAATTACCCAGTTTCAAGTATTTTGTTATACGCAACAGAAACAAACTAATACAGAAAATTGGTACCAGAGAAGTGGAGTGTTGCTTACAACAAATACTTGAAAATGTGCAAGCAGCTTTGGAGCTGGGTGTTGGAGGAGTTTGGAAAACTCAGAAGAAGACAAAGAGACCAGGGAAAGTTTGGAATGTCTTAGAGACTGTTTTTTGGCGGCGAGCAGAATGCTGATAGAAATATAAACTGTAAAGACCATTCTAAGGAGGTTTCAGATAGAAATAAGTTTTTCAGAAACTGGGGCAAAAGATCACCCTTGCTGTGAACTGGCAAGGAATTTGGCTGCGTTCTGTCCATGCCCTAGGACTTTGTGGAAGTTAGAACTTAGGAGTGGTGAACCAGGATATTTGGCAGAAGAAATTTATAAGCAGCAAAGCATTAAGGAAGCTACATGGCTAATTGTAACAGCCCATGCTGAGTTACAGCAGCAAAGGCTGTAAAAAATATTCTGTAAAGCCATAATTTAAAAGGGAAGCAGAGAGTAAAGATTTGGAAAATTTGCAGCCTGGCCATGTGGTAGAGAAGCAGAGAGCATTTTCAGAAGAAAAATTCAATGGTACTAAGAAGATTAACGCAAAAGACAGGATTATCAAGAGAAAGGGGAAAAGGCCCTGACGGCATTGCAGAAGGCTCTGGGGTCAACCCATCCATTTCAGGCCCAAAGGCCTAGGGAGACAGAATGGTTTTGGGGAACAGGCCTGAGGTGCCCTCTACAGGCTCACTGTCCAGGGCTACACTGGGAAGCTGCTTCCATCACCAGCACCCCAGCTGTTTTGGTTGCTCCAGCTGTGGTTAAATTAGCCTCAGCTGTGGCTGGACATGCAGCTTTGAAAGATATAAGCCAGAAGCCTTGGTTTATTGAATAAAATAAATATCAGTGACCAAAGTAATTTAGAAACTTTAGAAACTTTAGAAAACCAAAGTAATTAAACCTGTTTATCAGAATTTCTTTCATTCCTTATATTCTTTACATAGAAAAGTCCTTACATATATTTTTATTTTTTTTTCCTTTTTGTCTTTTTTACTGACCGGTAACGGGATCGCAACCCTCGGTGTTGCGCCCGCACCTTGCTCAGCCAGTGAGCAGGAACTGGTCTCCACATGGGATCCGAACCCTCGGCGGGAGCGCCACCACGCTCCCAAGCAGCGCACTTTCCAGTGCGCCACTGGGCCGGCCCCTTACATATATTTTTAATCAGACGATTCTTTCCCAAAAGGCATAAACTAAGATCTTGTAGTAAGGCCCAGTAGAAAATATGTCTACTGAGAAATTCTTCTGAGTCAATTTTATTGAAAAAAATAAATATCAGTGACTCATATACAATATCCATACTGTAAGTTTTGTTGGGCCATGTTGCGGCGCAATCAAATCATAAGGTGCCTGCCTAAGTATGGTTCCTGTTCCCTAAAATAGATCAAGCGGTGGCCATCTTGCTGGCGTAAGGCCTCCGCCGCCGTTTCACGAGCGCTTTAATGCACGTAGCTAGAAGTCCTTCTTTTCCGGGGCCCAGTGACTAAGCAGTTTTTGCCCGCCCTGTCATCACCCCTCTTCATAACTTGTGGCTTCCCCTGATTGGATAACCATCTCCTCCCGCCTCTCCTCTCTGTTTCCGCTTTCTTCCTCTATATAAACTCCAACATCTTTCTAATAAACGGAGTTCCGGCTTTGACCACTCTCCTGGCTCGGCGGTGTTCTTTCTCGGCCCCCGGGGAGGAAGGCCCTGGGGGGGAAGGGCCGTGCCAGCGACACTCATCATCCTGCTCAGCCCCATAAGGGACCCCCGGCTGGACCGGGGTCTCTTCCCGCTCGGTTTTGTCGGCCTCTGGCTCAGGGAGGCCCGACACTTGGTGGCATCCACGTGGTGTTAGGTCTGCAGGCTTGCAGAATGCCAGAGCTGTGGGTCCAGGATGATATCTGTCACAGGGGTAGATGCACCACATTTCTTCACTAAAGAAATGCTGAGCAGAAACATGGGGCCAGAGTTGCCACAGAGAAACCCCGATAGTGCCATGACTAGTGGAGCTGTGAGAACAGGACCACCATGGAGACCCCAGACTTGTGGAGCTACCAGTGTGGAACACCAGCCTGGAAGAGCTGAAGTGTGGCCTGAGACCAGGTAAGCCATAGGAGTAGAGCTGCCCAAGGATGTGGGGACCCAACTACCATACCAGTGTGCAGAGGAGGTTGAACATGGATTCAAGGTGACTGATTCACCAGCTTTGAGATCTAATGACTGCCCTGCTGGTTTTGGACTTGTTTGGGACCTGTTACCACCTTTTTTTTTTTGGCTTACTTCTCTCTTTTTGAATGGGAATATGTACTCTATGTTTGTCCCACCATAGTGTCTTGGTAGTGCATAACTTGTTTTGAATTCACAGAAGGGACTTTGAACTTTGGACTTTTGAGTTGAAACAAGTAAAGACATTGAGAATGAAATGAATGTATTTGCATGTGAAAAGAACATTAGTTTTGGAGGGCCAGGGGTGGAATGTAGTGTATTAAATTATGTTCTCCTGTTGTGCTAGGGCTCAGACCCTTCAAACCCATTGTACAGACTGTGTCACCAGACCCCTCACATGCCAGACTGGGTCACAGACCCCTCACATGCAGGTCATGAGCTAGGTAATTGAGAAAGACCCCGGGAGCCACTGGTAAGGTTGCCATCACGAGCTCAGTCTTCAGTTTCCTACCTTAGCAGCAGCAGGGGCAGTGGCCTCCCTGGGCATCCCTGGGTGCCCTGGCAGCAGCAGCTTGTAGCAACAGCCTCCACCAGCAGTAGCAGCCTCCTTGTGGCCCCCATGGGGGCAAACAGGGGTGGGGGTTGAGCCTGTGGATCAGAGCCTCTCATCCTTTATTCTAACCCAGGAACACCTGGGTGGAGTCAGACAACCAAAGAATACCTAGGTGCACATGCACAATTACATTAGACACAACCAAGGAACACCTGGCATGCACGTACATATTTATATCAAATGCTTGGCAAGATTCTGAACATTTGAGGGACCCTCTGTAGAGATAAAATTAACCCCCGCTTTCATAACATATGCAATTCGCTTCTGTAAAACTGCTTGCTGTGTGATAAGGTAGATTAATTAAGTTTAAATAGTATTTGAATTGCTAAAAAACCCACCAACCTTTTTGGAACATTCCATTGCCAGGGTAAAAGGGATTTCCAGGAAGGGCCTAACCACTATAAGGGTGGGCCATTCCAGGAACCCGAAGTGTACCCAGTTCCAAGAAAGGCCTAACTACTAGGTGATGGGTCACATCCCCAGTGTACCACCAATGAATTTAAAAGTCACCTCAGATGACCAATAAGCTGTGTACAACTCATCCTGTTGCCAAAGTCTGCCTACCAAACTGTATGAAAAGTGCTTGTGTTAAGATCTCATGGCCGCTTCTGTCCTGAAGATGGAGTGACCCCAGCATGCTGGAATAAAAACCTCTTGCTTGATTGCAGCAATCTCTGTCTCCTGGTCTTTGCAAGATGAGCCTTCCCAACAAGTAAGATTCACGCTTTCGGGCCAGTCTTACATTTTGGTGCATTGGCCAGGAAGCGGCTCTCTCAGGGACTGGAGACTAGAGAGTGGAGGATCGCTTGAGCAGGTACTGCGGTTGTCTGTCTGTCTGTGTCTGTCTTTGTTGTCTGCTGTAAATTGTCTGTTATAATCTGGTTTTGGTGGCTCCGGGATGGAGTCATCAGTCTGGTTTCAGTATTTTGGAGGCTCTGAGATGGAATCACCAGTCTGTGGTGGTCCATAGCGGCAGGTAGACATACCGGTATGCTGTGGCCACAGGAATCCTGGAGGACACTTCAGATTCCTATGTTGGAGACGAACGGGTTCGGCTCCACGGGAGATCTCTAGGAACGGAGATCTCTAGGAATGAGACCCCTCCCGAGTTCTCTGATAATCAGGTTGTGGCGCCCATGGCAGGGGCGTGTCAGTGTTTTGGTTTTTCTTTGTCTGGTTGCATGTGTGTTGGGACTGATGACTTTTTGGGGCAAAATGGGGTAGGCTGTCTCGACCCCTTTAAATCTGACTCTGAAATACTGGACTGATGTGAAGGCAAGGGCTCATAATCTGTCTGTACAGGTTAAAAAGGATAAGTGGGTAACACTTTGTTCTTCGGATTGGCTGACTTTCCAACTCGGATGGCTCGCCGAAGGCTCCTTCTCTCCGCCGCTGATCATGGTGGTAAAGAGAAAAATTTTTGGTTTCAATTCTAGAAGTCACCCAGACCAGGTCCCTTATATCACTGTCTGGGAAGATCTGGTCATGGACCCTCCTCCATGGGTCCGTCCCTTTGTTCCCCTAACAAGTCCATCGGCTGTGTTTGCTCTTCAAGAGATGGAAAAGAAACCGGAGGTCCTACCTTCCACTGAATCGGACTTGCTTCTCCTAGATCCCCCTCCTCCTTATCTTCCCTCCCTCTGCCCTCAGGCAGCCCACCTGTCAGCTCCACCAGAGGACCCACAAGGAGCAAGGGAGGGACCTGCGCAGGGGATACGTAGTAGGCGAGCAGCCCCTCGGGAGGCTGTTCCCACCCTCCCTCCCTCTGTGGGCTTATGGCCCTCCTAATGAAGAGGGCAACCAGCCCTTACAATACTGGCCTTTCTCCTCTTCTGATCTTTGCAACTGGAAATCTCAGAATCCCCCTTTCTCTGAAAACCCCCAGGATCTCACTAACCTTGTAGAATCCCTCCTCTGTACTCATCAGCCCACCTGGGATGACTGCCAGCAGCTCCTCCAGGTCCTGTTCACCACCGAGGAGAAACAACAAATCCTCCTGGAGGCTCGAAAGAACGTTCCAGGAGATGATGGGCAACCTACCCTCCTCCCTGATGTTATAGATGCAGGATTCCCATTGACCAGACCAAACTGGGACTTCAACTCAGCAGAAGGTAGGGAGCACCTGAAAGTCTATCGCCAGGCTCTAATGGCAGGTCTCTGAGGGGCAGCAAGGCACCCCACCAATTTGACTAAGGTAAGAGAGGTAATCCAGGGACCCAATGAGTCTCTGTCAGCATTTCTGGAGAGACTCATGGAGGCATTCCGTCAGTTTACCCTGTATGATCCTAGTGGTGAGGAGCACAAGGCTACAGTGACAGTTGCTTTTATTGACCAGTCTAGTAGAGACATCAGGAAGAAATAGCAGAGACTGGAAAGGTTGTAAGATAAGTCATTAA